>NC_086445.1:148641943-148941943 GCF_028390025.1 Pseudophryne corroboree
GAGGAAACACACAGAAGCCTCAATAAAAAGATGAGAACAAGTTTCTGTCAGACCACAATTGTACATTACACACCTCAATGTGAATGGTGTCTGCGTTGGCGTAAAACCATTTTCTGAAAGTTCTAATGGGTAAATAGATCCAGTCTCTCTACAGATTGCAATTCTTTTAGCGGTTGAAAGGTTTGAAAAAGAAAAACCTAACATGTCAAGTGCTAGAGTTTCCCCAGAGCCCCCCTGTCTTTTAGTTTGTGTCCACGCGAATCACCCTGTAAAACTAATGCTGCACAAAGTGCTTCCACTCTCTGTGCCTGCACATGGCTGCGATGCTCTGCTCTCACTCGTTGGCAGCTGATGGCTCTGCCCGCTGGGATGAATCTCTCTTTGTGCGGGAGGCACTTGTCAGGAGCTCTTATATCAGCGCTGCATCTCTTATCTTCCAAAACAAGGTTTTACTCTACAAAGCTTTCATATGGGGCTTACGATATATATCAGCGTTGCGTTATGCTTTGCAGTTGCCTCCATATATGGCTGTATATTTTCCTAATTTTGTATTATTTTTGTCATTGTGTGTTAGAAAAGTAGGATATCTTATACACCTAGACAGGATCATTTTTCAGTGTTGTATATGTGCATTATACATACCTATATATGACACTGCAATGTCCTACCATATTGTAATCTTAAGTCAGACCAATTCCAGCTTGTTTTGAGTGTATGCTGTGTGCACCGTGAACGGCTGGACTATGTAACTATATATAGCTCATTCTTTGCACCATATATCGTCATCCCTGTATGATGCAGGCCCATTGTGTCACCATGTGCGTCCCTTATGTCCATCAGATATCCACATCATGCCATATAGATCCACCATATCCCCTCATTGTGGCTCTGTCCATGGCATTAGACAAGTTTCCAGTTTGTGGGCAGTTCCCCTTAATATAACCAGATGCGCGCTCCATCCCACCCTAACATACCCCCTTTTTACCTCAGGCAAGCAGCTGGTTGCATCTCTGATCAATTCATTTTCATTGCAGCTCACACCAGGGTATTAGATTTGGTTTAATAAGGTTTTGTACATGATCTGGACACATAGGGGGTATATTTACTAAAGTGGGGGTTTATAGAAGTGGAGATGTTGTCCATAGCAGCCAATTATAGCTATTATCTTCTAGAAGTGCTAGATAACTCATAAGTAGATCTGAGTAGTTGCTACGGGCAACATCTCCACTTCTATAAACCCACACTTAAGCAAATATACCGCATGGAGTCCTCCTGCAGAGTGAGCCGGGGTGTTAACAAGGAGCATCCTAGCTCTGGAAGAGGGTTATACACCCTATTTGTCATATAGAAGAGGCAGGGTGCATTAAGATGGTTTACCTAAAAGTGGACAGCTTTCATTGTGTTTTCCACCTTCAGACAAAGTTGGATTATTGGTTTATACACGCTGTTCTGCTCGTATACATATGATCATTCTGGCTGCGACAACGTTATATCAATGTAATGCACAGGTAAAAATGCCTTTGGATAAATCCTAGAACTGCTCTGTGGACCTATTACTGATCTGTGTCACCATATCCTATGGCAGCAAAACTGATCCAAAATTCTGTCTAGGTGACATAATGGTTTGAAAGGTTGCAAGTTCTAACACGTAGAAGGAAGCCAGACAGGTAAAGCAGTATTGTAAGCAAGCCTTTCAGGGGGTTAAAAAATTGCATGAAAGTGGCAAATCCCATTGATTTGGGCATCTTTCATTTATTTCTTACCACCAGCTGGTAAGAAATAATATAAGTACACAAAAATATAAATTTATCAGTATTAAAAAGCCTTTGGGGCTGATTCAGTTCTCAGTGATGGGTCGGACATCACCACAATGTCTGCCTGTATGCATTGCCTTCTGAAAATGTATAGACCAGATATTTCCCCGCAAGTATAAGTATGAATGTTGTTGATGTATCTATGTAAAATATATGTAATCAGATCAGCTTTTTCTCCAGTAATGGCTGAGCATTGATCTCTGGGCAGCTATCCACAGGTCACCATAGGGGTCAACACCGATATAGCTTTCATATAGGTTTACTGGGTATTTTTACTCCTACGATATGCATGTTTCTACTAGTGTTTAATCTATTGTGCCGGGAATTGCTATACTCGCATCATCTTGTGGATGCTCTTTTGTTTTATGTTACTTGTTCTTCTGTTCTTATATGACTTACTTGAAACCTATGTGAATAGATTTACATCTCACATCCAGCTCCCCCGGGTGGAGACCTCGGCTCGGTATTCTTAAACTGATGTCACCAAGTGACCTTGTCCATCAACATGTCCATCTACACCCGCCTCTCTTAATGTGCAGATGGCACACTTTTGGCCTTTGTCACCCTGCCCTTTGCAGGCCGCAAAGCTTATTAATTTAGGGGTTTATCCCAGTTGAATAAGTAAAATAAGATTTATTTATTTTTTATTTCTTTGAAAATATATCTTAATTTCTTAAAGTTCATCAAGTTATACGACTACTTTTAGTATTGTCCATCCTTCGTTTTCTTTAAATGTAATACTCTTTAAATGACATAGGCGCCTGCGTGAAGGCACTGATAGGTTGGGGCTGCTGCAGTTTTGTACATTTTGCCAATGAACTTGTTTTTGTCCTCCTTACTGTAGACACACCGGCCCTGTTTCCAGACATCAAAGAGAAGGAAACCCCAACGCCGATCGAAGAACTTCACTTACAGAGCTCCATTCCTCACACCGACTCCGGCATTGGAGAAGAACACATCAGCAGCATATTAAACGGAACTGATCTAGATACCAGTATAAGCCCAGACTTTATGGGGGAGTTACTGTCTACGCTATCTGATGTGAAGAAGTCACAGGAAAGTCTGACCGAGAGCCCAAGTGAATTGCTGAAACCAACTCCCTCCATATCTAGCATCAGCCAAAGCAAAGGCATCAATGTCAAGGAGATCCTCAAAAGCCTGGTGGCTGCTCCCTTTGAAATGGCAGAGGCTGGGCCTGACCCCGTACCCTACCCTGATCCTGCACTAAAAAGGGAAGCCCAAGTCATTCTTCCCATGCAGTTTCATTCATTTGACAGGTATGCTGTTACCATGACTTTCCACCTACGTAAGTCTGAATGATTGAATTTTTGGGGGGGGTTTGTTTTTCCTTTCCAATATATTAGATGGATACAAATGTAGCCGCCCTCAACTTTTCATTGTGGAAAGCGATCACGACTAGTATGCCCACGAATGACCGCACGCGTGCGTATGGCCATAGGAAATAAATGGTGCTGCGTATTGCCGCTTGCCGCAAAGCGGAAAAGATGAGAGTGGCTACTACATCTGTGTGCTGCTCATGTGTAGTTATGGCTGGCTATTTGCTGTATAAACTGCATGGCCATATACAGATGTGTCCTCATACATCTCGGCGTGAGATGTCTGACACGGCGTAGAAGCTCCACCACGGTAACGATTCCCACTTTATCACCAACTCTGCATCTTAATTTGCAAGTAATGCAAAAAGTCGCTAATAGAGTGCTAAGTACTGTTCTTAGTCATGCATTGTTATAGTTATACCAGTTCCTCTGCGACAAAAAACACAGTACTTAGGGGCGGATTCAGGGATTGAATGCTATTCACACAACCACTGTGTCTTTCTAAGCAGCAGCTATGCGAAATTAAGAAAATGCTGTACTAGGCGTCTTGTGTAAATAGACACCTCCTGCCAGCTACTCTGACTTGCTGCAGCATCCAAATACGCAGCATCAGATCATCTGCATGAGCGTCAGACATCTGAGTAACCCTCAGATTACTGAGGATATCTGGCAAAATCCCGCTGCCGCGACCAGTGAAGCTGATTGTGGGCATGGTTTGTGCCAGGTCATCATCATTGACACCTGTTTGCCAAGTGCTCTTACTGAGCCTGAACCCCATTTGCATGACCCTCCCCTCCCCTGCCTTATATATATGGCCCTAGTTATTTAGTATGGTCAACATCCTTTGACCACTTTAAAGGATCAGTGAACCTTCCCATTTTGGTTTTTTTAATCTGGCATTGAATTATATTAAATTCACACACAAATGACATATACTGTATCACTTCTGAACCAGTTAGGTAGGCACAACAAAGTAAATGATATAAATAAAACAGTAAAGCCATCTTGAGGTGGCTTTACTTTATGCAGTAATTTTTATTGCTCTGATTCATTTGCTCTCTTGGGCAGTGCGGTTGCTCTGAGGTATCTCCAGCCAGGTTGAGGTGGGAGAATGGAGTGGAGACTGGGGCCTTGTGTTCTTGTTAGGCCCATTATTGCTCGCGAGTGAGAGAGTCCGTGAAATGACAACACTGAGATACAAAATAGTCTAATACGGTTTAACAAAAGGCACTTCAGTGTATGTAATGTATGCAGCAGCTCAAGTACTATCGAATGTAAATGATGGGATATTGATGAAAGGAGGGGATTGAGGTCTCGGGGGGCGCTGGTGACGGATTGAACAGAAGCGACCTTGCTCCACACGGAACTGAGGCCTGTCGTCTTCACTGCTCAAAGCCATAATGGGAGGTGGCAGTCTGAAATGAGTTGCCACGGCAAAGAGTATTATTTTTGAAATGCTTTCACACAAATCACTAGGTCCTGCATACAACTTAGTTTCATGCTTTAATGTCATCAGCAGGCACAAATTGGTGTGTCTAATTGTTTACCACCTGCCAGCAAAATGAGCTGCCAGCTTGCCAGACGGGTTTGATTGTCTGTCAGCCATTCAGTCGATTTAGAATGACAACATCAAAAATGATTCTTGAAACTGTGAGGCCTTGCGACGCCATTCAGGCACCTCTTCCTCACAAGTGCTTTTGGGCAACTGCAGTTTTCAATTATTTTTCAATACAGCTCTTCCTACTGCCTCATCTGTTCAGGTGTACGTGTAATTACATGATAAACTATACCACTGAGGTACCCGCAGCTGGGTCACTAGGAAAGTTCTTACTGCCAATCCTGGATGCATGGGATTAAAAGGCAGTTTTGTTGATGGTGAACTTGACTGATTAACCAGAAGCTGTAAAAAAAAAAAAATCTGTTCCAACCTCACTAAGTTCTGTATGTATATACATACATGTGTGTATGTGTGTGTGTGTGTGTGTGTGTGTGTGTGTGTGTGTATATATATATATATATATATATATATATATATATATATATACGTTGATGGACCGGCACTCCTCCCTTTGGAACACTGGACCCCGGTGCCCTCTGGAATAAATGTAATAGAATCTTCTTCCAAACAGCAGCGGCACTCAAGGGATTTGTAAATCAAGCAAAAACTGTATTTCACAAAGAATAAATTCCCAACGTATCGGGGCTCACACGCCCCTTTGTCAAGGTGATTCACCTTGACAAAGGGGCGTGTGAGCCCCGAAACGTTGGGAATTTATTCTTTGTGAAATACAGTTTTTGCTTGATTTACAAATCCCTTGAGTGCCGCTGCTGTTTGGAAGAAGAGTCTATATATATATATATATATATATATATATATATATATATTTATATATACATACATATATAGTGTTCACTCTAGGATTTTTTTAGGGCAGGGTGCTGAGCATTGAAGAGGGCACATTTTTATTTTGAAGGGCACTTTTTTGATGTGACGCTTTGCGCACAAAGCATAGCGCATGTGTTTATAGTTTTTGTACATACATTTTGCCCTTAGTAAATCATATACCCATCCATACATATAAGACACCTAACATCTGTACTGAGAAACATACTGTATATGTCCAGTCTTCTATGTGTTATAAAACAGAAAAGTTTTAAACAATGGGTTAAAATATATAGGAAAAAAATAAGTCTGTTCTACTAGGGAAATACTGTAAGCAGTACATGCTCACTGCTTACCCTGTTCTTTCCCTCTTTATCAGAGTGCTGTGTTATTTACAGTGCCTCCTCTGCCATCCAGTTGGCTAAGGATAGAAATTGTGTTCCAATTTCAGAGGTGGGCGAGGAGTAGACAACAACATTGTAACATGCACTCTGACTGTTACATTCTGTATACAAGGGGGTGATTTATGATCCTGCAGGGTGCACTGAAAAAGGGCAGGGTGCTTTTTCACATTTCAAAAATGGGCAGGGTGCAGCACCCTGCTGAAACAGCCTAGAAGGAACACTAATATATATACATATATATATATATATATATATATATATATATATATATATAGGTGTGTGATGGTCCGGTACTCTTTGGAAGGAAGGGTAACTTGGTCCGGTGCCCGTGCTGACGTTTTCACGTGTTTGTAGTGAGGTGGATGCCCGGCACTCTGGACTCAGTAAATGTGGTAAATGATAGGCCCTCCGGTACTGTCAACGTTTCAATTTATTGTAAATTTTCCTCAAGACATGTCTTGAGGAAAATTTACAATAAATTGAAACGTTGACAGTACCGGAGGGCCTATCATTTACCACATTTACTGAGTCCAGAGTGCCGGGCATCCACCTCACTATATATATATATATATATATATATATATATATATATATATACATACACAAACAGAAAGTTCAGCACTCACCATAGCAAGCTCACTTATCCTCACAACATCAATAAATAAATGATGGGGGTTTAGTTAGTGAATTGGCCAATGCACGGAAGCCTGCATACCGCTCGCCAAGGTACCCCACCTTCATGCAGGTCCTACACTATCACAAAGTCTCAAAAATTAAAACCTGGCAACTGTATCACACATAATATACTGCACACATGCCCACTAGGTTTAATGTGTATCTGCCATGCATCTTATGGCTTTTAAAGGTACACTAGTCACCTGACACTGGCTGATAAATTACTAAGGAGCAGCTGACACAGGTTTAGAACAAGTGAGATTACACAGGGGTGCATGAAAAGGCCTGTGACCGAGTGCTGTGGTTTTCTAGATTTGTTTGTATGTATGTATATATATATATATATATATATATATATATATATATATATATATATATAGTATGTCCTTTCTTACTGTCATGCTAAATATCCCCTCTCACCAGGTCCAGTGAGACTCGGCTGCATAGAGTGTCTTTTCTGCTCAGAATGTGCATATTGTGTGCTACATTTGTACATCTGAGTGCAACTTAGGCAGAATCTTTGTAGAAAAAAAAAAAAAGGCTGCGGTACTGTGGGTTTTCCCCACACAAGGATCCGTTGTGCTTCATCTGTGACTGTGAAAGTGTATAAAAGCAATTCATGTGCAGTCAGTCGCAGGCTAGCATCTCTGGCGCTTTGTGAGTGTCTTTTTGCTGCATCTGCGATGTGACTAAGGTACACAATTGAACAAAAATATGGTGCGCTACTCTTCTAGGAGCGTCTCCGTTGTGTTGGGTGGCATGTGGACACCCAGATATATATCCACATGTGCATGCAGCACTCCCCAGCTTCACAAACTCAAAAGCAGAAACAATCAGTAGTTACCAACGTTTCAGACGTTTTTTACATCTTCCCTTTCCTTAACTAAAGATGTATTAAACATCTGAAACGTTGGTAACTACCCGACTGTTTCTGCTCTTGAGTTGGGTAGTGCTGCCTGTACTCGTGGATATTTAGGGTTGCTTTTGTTGTCATTGAGGATGAGTACATGGGTAATTGACCTCTAATATGGAGTGCCAGTCTGTAAAGACTTGATGAATGGATATATTAATATTGATGGCTGCACACTGGTAATATTTGTGTTCTCTTTGTGGCTTGTTCCTTACAGAAGTGTGGTGGTGCCTGTGAAGAAGCCTCCACCTGGTAGTTTAGCTGTGAACACAGTCGGAGCTGCTAGCGGTGGCAGCCTAACCCCAAGCACAACACCAAATATATTTGCTGCTACTGGAGCAACACCCAAAAGTATGATCAATACAACAGGTATATGTTTCCTTCATGTCATCTCCCATCATTTATGTGTTAGTAGTAATGTATCTGTCACGTGTTCAGAGGCATTGATGTACCATGTGGATGTCTGTGTCCTTTAGCAGACCTTGGTCTCAAGCAGCTTAATACAGCAAAAGGAACATCACTATAGTGTAATTTCCTAATATTGTACAGTATACAATAACCATCTGTGATTCTAACCACTGCACCAGTGTGTCCAGGCAGGTTACATGTGATACTGTGCTTGGAGCACTGCAATCCCCAGCATGGCATGTTCACAGAATGTCAGCATAGTATAATGTCTTGAATTTTAAATTCTCCCTTTCAAACATTTTGAATATCTAAATCCCCGATAATTATAGAAGTTAAGCATTACATATAACTTACAAAAAAAATCTTTGTTTCATATTTGGGCGATACAGAAAAACAGGGACAAATTTTAAGTTCTGGGACTGTCCATGGAAATTAGGGACATTAATGGCAGTATAAGCCTTTCATTAATGTACTTATAGTTTTTTTTATTTTAAAACCAGTTGTAATATATGAACCACCTTTTTGCCACTGACTATATACTACAAGTGTATTGTTCTGGGGTGCTTGTTCCTGATACATCTCTAAGATGGCTAAGACCATGTGCTGTTCCCTCATACCTTATACATTGTATTCTGCACTGTGATGTCATCTGTTTCCTGTTCTGTCCTGTCATGCTATCCTGTATGCTGCAATATAGCCTGTGCTTTCTCCTCTGTAATACCATTGAACACTGCTTTGTGGTATTATCTGATATCCAGTGCAGCTTTCTTTCTTTTGTGTGGTTTAGACAGTAGTGTGAAAAAAAGCAACACCCGCCTTTAAATCTATATCCTATATAATAAAAGGCTAACGCTGGTCCTCATCTTTGAGGGTAATTAAAAAGTATTTTGCGCGCTGGCGGCCACTGGAGGGCTCCCGATGGAGCAATTCAGGTCTTGCTCCATTTGGGCGCTGACATTACTGTTGTGTTGTTTCATCATTTTGATGGGCTGAATTAACAATCATATAGTCCTCACCGTGTTGGGTATGGTATGCCAGCAGCCGGGATCCTGGCGGTCAGCATACCGACGTCGGGGTCCCGGCCACCAGAATGCCGGCAGGGGGGCAAGTGCAACGAAGCCCCTTGCTGGCTTGGCTAACTGCGCTCGCCACAGGTTCTATTCTATAGGCCAGGCTGATATTACTAGGTAACTTGATTACAACCACCAACATATTCTGCTGCTTTCTACTTCTATAGGCCAGACTGATATAACTAGGTAATGCAAATTGAAACATTATTGCATAATATCTCATTCTGATTCTACTTTGTTTAGTTTTGAATTGTATAGACCCAGTTGTTAACTATGTGGTATGCATGTTTGTTTTTGTAAGGTATTTTACCTCCTGGCATTCTAGGGGGTGGGGAGTGGTTGTAGATTCCAATTATTGGTTTCACATGCAGTATTCTTCTACTTAAGTTCTGTCCTGTAGGCCAGGGATGGGGAAGCTTCGGCCCCCCAGCTGTTGTTGAACTACACATCCCAGCATGCCCTGCAACAGTTTTAGCATGGCCAAATAGCAAAACTGTAGCAAGGCATGCTGGTATATGTAGTTCAACAACAGCTGGAGGGCCAAAGGTTCCCCATCACTGCTACAGGCTGTGCATTTATTATCGAAGTGTGCATTTGTATTATTATTATTATTATTATTATTATTATTATTATCCTTTATTTATATGGCGCCACAAGGGATCCGCAGCGCCCATTACACAGTACATAAACAAATGAGCGAACAAAAAAACAGCACTTACAGTACAGGACAAAATAGGACAGTTATAGAAAACCTGGGGTTAGGTGCCATCACTGGGAGTGAGGAGTATAAGATTATGTAAGTAAGAAAAGGAAAGGCACATGAGGAAAGAAGGTCCTGCTCTTGCGAGCTTACAATCTAAAAGGTGAGGGGCTAACAGACCGGGGCGACACAGAAGGGGTAGACAGTGAGCATAGACAAGAGGCTTAGGAGGAGAGTTGGCTGGGTTTGGTGAAGAAGTGGGTCTTGAGAGCCTGTTTGAAGTTTTGTAGAGATGGAGAGTTGGATGGGGAGAGGTAAAGCATTCCAGAGATAGGGAGCAGCACGTGCAAAATCTTGGAGGTAGGAGTGGGATGAGGTAATCCGTTGGCAGGAGAGACAGCGTGCATTAGCAGAGCGAAGAGGACAGGTGGGAATGTAAAGAGAGATAAGGTCAGAGATGTAAGAGGGAGAAGAGTGGGTGAGGGCTTTGTAGGGGAGTGTGAGAAGCAGGGCCATTTCTAGCCAATTTGGCTCCCAGTGCGAGATTTAAAAATGCGCCCCCCTCCCATTCACATGAAAAAAAATGCGCCCCCCCATAGATATAAAGAGTAAAATCATGCGCGCGTGCTCCCGACAAGGGGCGTGGCCTCATTAAAATGGGTGTGGCTTTGTTAAGATGGGCGTGGCCTCATCTGATATCATCACGGCCACCACAGGATAAAAAAAAAAAAGTCCTCATTTTACACAGCATGGCAGGCAAGTGTCCCCATTTTACACAGCACGGTAGGCAAGTGTCCCCATTTTACACATTGTGGCAGGCACGTGCCCCCATTTTACACATTGCGGCAGGCACGTGCCCCCATTTTACACATTACGGCAGGCACGTGCCCCCATTTTACACATTACGGCAGGCACGTGCCCCCATTTTACACATTGCGGCAGGAAAGTGTCTCCATTTTACACATTGCGGCAGGAAAGTGTCCCCCTTTTACACATTACGGCAGGCACATGCCTCCATTTTACACATTGCGGCAGGCACGTGCCTCCATTTTGCACATTGCGGCAGGCACGTACCCCCATTTTACACAGTACAACAGGCAAGTGTCCCCATTTTACACATTGTAGCAGGTACGTGCCCCCATTTTACACATTGCGGCAGGCACGTGCCCCCATTTTACACATTGCGGCAGGAAAGTGTCCCCATTTTACACATTGCGGCAGGCATGTGCCCCCATTTTACACATTACGGCAGACTGCATCCCCATTTTACACATTCCGGCAGGCACGTGCCTCCATTTTACACAGTACAACAGGCAAGTGTCCCCATTTTACACATTGTGGCAGGCACGTGCCCCCATTTTACACATTGCGGCAGGCACGTGCCCCCATTTTACACATTGCGGCAGGAAAGTGTCCCCATTTTACACATTGCGGCAGGCATGTGCCCCCATTTTACACATTACGGCAGGCATGTGCCCCCATTTTACACATTACGGCAGACTGCATCCCCATTTTACACATTCCGGTAGGCACGTGCCTCCATTTTACACAGTACAACAGGCAAGTGTCCCCATTTTACACATTGTAGCAGGCACGTGCCCCCATTTTACACATTGCGGCAGGCACGTGCCCCCATTTTACACATTGCGGCAGGAAAGTGTCCCCATTTTACACATTGTGGCAGGCACGTGCCCCCATTTTACACATTGCGGCAGGAAAGTGTCCCCATTTTACACATTGTGGCAGGCACGTGCCCCCATTTTACACATTGCGGCAGGCACGTGCCTCCATTTTACACATTGCGGCAGGCACGTGCCTCCATTTTACACATTGCGGCAGGCACGTGCCCCCATTTTACACAGTACAACAGGCAAGTGTCCCCATTTTACACATTGCGGCAGGCTGCATCCCCATTTTACACATTCCGGCAGGCACGTGCCTCCATATTTTACACATTCCGGCAGGCACGTGCCTCCATTTTACACAGTACAACAGGCAAGTGTCCCCATTTTACACATTGCGGCAGGAAAGTGTCCCCATTTTACACATTGTGGCAGGCACGTGCCCCCATTTTACATATTGCGGCAGGCACGTGCCCCCATTTTACACATTGCGGCAGGAAAGTGTCCCCATTTTACACATTGCGGCAGGCATGTGCCCCCATTTTACACATTACGGCAGACTGCATCCCCATTTTACACATTCCGGCAGGCACATGCCTCCATTTTACACAGTACAACAGGCAAATGTCCCAATTTTACACATTGTGGCAGGCACATGCCCCCATTTTACACATTGCGGCAGGCACGTGCCCCCATTTTACACATTGCGGCAGGAAAGTGTCCCCATTTTACACATTGTGGCAGGCAAGTGTCCCCATTTTACACATTCCGGCAGGCAAGTGTCCCCATTTTACACATTAAGGCAGGCACGTGCCCCCATTTTACACATTGCGGCAGGCACGTGCCCCCATTTTACACATTACGGCAGACTGCATCCCCATTTTACACATTCCGGCAGGCAAGAGTCCCCATTTTACACATTCCGGCAGACAGGTGTCCCCATTTTACACAGTACGGCAGGTGGTGGAGGGAGAGATGGAGAGGGGCTGACTTACATTTGAAGCGGTTCTTCCCGCTCTTTAGCCGCCTCTCCCTCATTGGCTCCCCCTTCTCACTCCTCCCGAGTGCCCAGCTCGGGGGGCGGGGTTTTGCGGAATGACGCGATTGCGTCGTGACGTCACGACTCAATTGCATCATTCCGCGAAACCCCGCCCCCCGTGCTGGGCACTCGGGAGGAGAGGGGAGGGGGTATTGAAAGTCCTCAAGAAGTGCCGCGGCGGGCGCCCCGTGCGTTTGCACGGCTCGCCCGCCGCAAGAAACGGCACTGGTGAGAAGCTTGAATTGGATTCTGAATGGGAAGGGTAGCCAGTGAAGGTCCTGCAAGAGAGGGGATGTGGATGTGGATGTAGTACGTTTGGTGAGGAAGATGAGACGGGCAGCAGCACTGAGGATAGATTGAAGTGGAGAGAGGCATTTTTGAGGCATTTGTATCAAAGTGTGCTAAAATTGACACACAACAGCAGCGTTCAATCTAAGTGAAACAGAAGTAAAACAGAAGGACACCAATCTAACAAAACATAGACAATTGAAGAACTAATAACAAATTTGAGTCACTTACTCTTCATATCATTCACCTCCTGATTGTTGAATCTGATTAAGTAGCACGGAACTACCTTACTTGGACATTTCAAAAACCATCCTTTTTACCAACATTTGCTTTTATCTGTATTTTTGTAATTTGTTTTCTCTTACGTCCCAGGGGATACTGGGAATCCATTTAGTACCATGAGGTATAGACGGGTCCACTAGGAGCCTTGGGCGCTTTAAGAATTTGATAGTGTGCGCTGGCTCCTCCCTCTATGCCCCCCCTACCAGACTCAGTTTAGAAAATGTGCCCGGAGAGGTCGGTCATGTCTCTGGAAGCTCCTGAAGAGTTTTCTGCGTTTGTTTTATCTGTTGGTTATTTTTAGGCAGGACTGGATGGCACCAGCCTGCCTGCTTCGCGGGACTTTGGGGAGGGAACGTCCCAACCTCTTGAAGGGCTAATGGTCCCGTCCCCTGCTGACAGGACACTAGCTCCTGAGGGAACTATTCGCAAGCCCCACCACGACGAGCGTACATTCCCGCAGCATGCCGCCACCCCTAACAAAGCCAGAAGAAAGAAGAGTAGTGAGTACTAAGCCGGCATCCCGGTTAGCAGGTCGCCAGCCATTATGGCGTCTTGAGGGTACGGAGACACATGGCTTCTACATGGGGCGGCTGGGTCTCCAGACTCAGTACACAGTGCAGACGCACAACTTCTGAGGGGGCGAATTAAGCCTCAGTACACTATATGTGTACACAGTACCCAGACTGGCATTACAGACTTAAAAGGGGACTGACTCCATTTTAGATACAAAATCACCTCAGCCAGTATAAAAAAGAGCGGGACGATAGCACCATTGAAGGGGCGGGGCTTCATTATGAGCGGATCCAGCAGCTCACCAGCACCATTTTCCCTCTGCAGTGGACACAGACGCCGACTGACAGGGACGCGCATCTCCTCCAGAGAGACTCCAGATTACCTCAGCGGTACGAGGGGTCATAGCAGGGGGGGGAAGCGATTATTAGTGTACTGAGTCCCTAATTTAGGTACTTAGTCTATGACCCGGCTAAGCTTGGCATTAGCGGTAAGGGCGCCATGTGCTGGCTCCATACCATCTTTGTGTCTCCCTGGAATGGCTCTTTGTGGGTTAATTGGGCATTTAACCTTTTCCTGTCTGTGTGTGCTGCCACTGTTACAGTATGTCAAGCAAAGAGTGTGTTTCATGTAAGGCCCAGTGTTCATCTTCTCCAGGGGGTTCACTACTGTGTACTCAGTGTAGTGTCCCTGCCCTGGCTAGGGGGGCAGAGCCAGCATGGCTGGACTCCATTAAGGGAATGATTTCCAATAATTCTACTAAATTGTTCCGCAATGAGAAAGAGATGCAATACTTAAGACAATCGATGACTTTATGAAAAGAGACTCAGTACCCAAACCAGCATCTCAGTCCCCTGCCGTTTGTCCACAAAAACATACTTTGGCCCATTTCCTGCCGTCTGACTCTGATGATGCAGGGTCAGACATGGAGGAGGGTTAGGTGGACTCAGAGGTGGGGGAGGCTACTCATAGAGGCTATCAGAGAAGTTCTGCATATCCCTAAGGTGACAGAGGAGAGTGAGGAATCTTCTTTTACTATAAAAACGAAATCCTCAGCCACTTTTTCTGTGTCAGAGGAACTAAATACCCTGTATAAAGAACCGTGGTTTATTCCTGATAGGAAATTTCAAATCCCTAAAAGGTTAATATCATCTTTTCCTTTTCCTCCTGAGGATAGGAAAAAATGGGAAAATCCACTGATAGTGGATGCATTAGTATCCAGGCTGTCACGAAAGATTGTATTGCCTGTTCCAGGTGCAGCCTCCCTGAAAGACACGGTATATACAGGACTCTGCAAACTTTATGGTGGAGGCCATAAAAGAAATAGGCTTGCTTAATGCACGCACCACTGCTATGGCAGTGTAAGCACGCAGGGGCTTATGGCTACGCCAGTGGACTGCTGACGCGGACTCCAGGAAAGGAGTGGAAGGCCTACCCTTCACAGGAGAGGCCTTATTTGGAGATGAACTAGACAAATGGATCTCTAAAGCTACTGCGGGTAAGTCCACATATCTTCCTTCTGCAGCTCCCCCAGCCAGGAAGGCTTACTCAGGTTACAATTTACGGTCCTTTCGGACGGCCAAGCTTAGGGGCAAAACCAGAGGTTCTTCTACAGCCACCAGAGGGCTAGAGGTAAACCATGCAAACCAGCAACTGCTGGTTCTCAGGAACAGAGCTCAAGCTCTGCTTCCTCAAATCCTTCAGCATGACGGTGAGCTGCGATGCCTGGAAGACTGGGGAGTGGGAGCCCGTCTAAAAAATTTCAGTCACATCTGGACAAGTCCGTGCCAGGATCACTGGGTCATAGATCCTATTTCCCAGGGCTACAGACTGGATTTCCAGGAGCTCTCACCTCACAGATTCTTCAAATCAGGCTTACCACTTTCACAAGAGGCAAGTATAACTTTACAGGTCGCAATTCAAAAACTGGTACAGACTCAGGTCATCGTTCCAGTTCCACCTCATTTGCAAACAAGGGGTATTATACCGGACGGTTCGGTAAAACCGATTTTGAACCTCAAGTCGTTGAACCCGTACTTACGAGTGTTCAAATTCAAGATGGAGTCTCTGATAGTGGGGATCTCAGGTCTGGGGGAGGGGGAGTTCCTAGTGTCTCTGGATATCAAGGATGCGTATCTTCACATTCCGATCTGGCCGCCTCATCAGGCTTATCTACGGTTTGCATTGCAGGACTGTCACTACCACTTCCGCAAACGGAGTGAACATAATTCCGTACCTGGACGATCTTCTGATAGAGGCACCATCCAGGGAGCGGTTGTTGGACAGCATTGGCCTCTCAACCAGACTACTCCTGGATCATGGGTGGATTCTGAACTTACCAAAGTCTCACCTGGAACCAACGCAGAGGCTTCCTTTCCTGGGAATGATACTCGACACAGAGTCTCAGAGAGTGTTCCTTCCCTTGGAGAAGGCAATGGTAATCCAGTCGATGGTTCAGGCTGTCCTGAAGCCAATCCGGATCTCGCTGCATCTGTGCATTCGCCTTCTTGGGAAAATGGTGGCCTTTTACGAGGCGCTTCAGTATGGAATGTTTCATGCGCGGCCCTTCCAGCTAGAACTGTTGGATAAATGGTCTGGATCGCATCTTCACATGCACCAGAGGTTCAGTCTGTCGCCAAGAGCCAGGATCTCCCTTCTGTGCTGGATACAGACTTCTCACCTCGTCGAGGGTTGGAGGTTCGGGATTCAGAATTGGATTCTACTAACCACAGACGCAAGCCTCAGATGTTGGGGGGCAGTCACCCAGGGGGTGCAGTTTTAAGGAAGATGGTCAAGTCGGGAAGTCATCCGGGCAATCTACAACGCCCTTCTGCAGGCCTCATCTCTACTTCGGAATCAGGCCATTCAAGTCTAGTCGGACAATGTGACGGCGGTAACGTACATAAACCGACAGGTTGGAAAAAAAGCAGAGCAGCAATGTCAGAGGTGTCAAGAATTCTCTGGGTGGAAAAACACGCCGTGGCGTTGTAGGTAGTCTTCATTCCGGGAATAGACAACAGGGAAGCAGACTTCCTTAGCAGCTGTTCCGATGGTTGACACGTCGGTGGAGATATCCACAGATCGACATGATGTCCACTGGACTCAACAAGAAGCTCAAGCGGTATTGTTCCAGGTCGAGGGACCCACAAGCAGTGGCGGTAGACACTCTGACAACTCCTTGGGTCTACCAGCTGGTGTACGTGTTTCCTCCACTTCCTCTGATCCCAAGAATTCTAAAGAGAATAAAAAGGGAAAAGGTTCAAGCAATACTCATTGCTCCGGACTGGCCGCGAAGAGCCTGGCACGCAGATTTTCTTGAGATGCTGATCGAAGATCCGTGGCCTCTACCTCTTCGCGAGGATCTTCTGCAACAGGGCCCTTTCGTCTATCAGGACTTACCACTGCTAAGTTTAACGGCATGGAAGTAGAACGGTTGATTCTAACCAGGAGAGGGATTCCTGACATGGTCATCCCGACTATGATCCAAGCCGGGAAGGGGGTAACATCTAAACATTACCACCGTATATGGAAGAAGTATGTCTCTTGGTGTAAAAGCAGACAATATTCTGCAGTGGAGTTTCATCCTGGATGTTTCCTGCTTTTCCTGCAGTTGGGAGTGGATGTGGGCCTACGTCTAGGCTCCATTAAAGTCCAGATTTCGGCCTTGGCTATTTACTTTCAGAAACAATTGGCTTCTCTCCCTGAGGTCCAGATGTTCTTGAAGGGTGTTTTGCACATCCAACCTCCCTTTGTGCCTCCCACGGCACCTTGGGATCTCAATTTGGCACTGCACTTCCTACAATCGGACTGGTTTGAACCGTTACAGGAGGTGGATGTAAAGTACCTTACGTCACACTGCTGGCCTTGGCATTGTTTTACAAGAGCCCCTACTTAATTTTCCATGAGGACAGAGCTGAACTCAGGACTAGTCAGCAATTTCTTCCTTAGGTGGTGTCCGCATTTCACATCAACCAACCTATTGTGGTTCCGGTTGTTACGGACACCTCTGCTACTTCAAAGTCTTTGGATGTCGTGAGGGCTTTGAAGGTGTACGTAAAGAGGACAGCTCGTCACAGGAAATCGGACTCGCTGTTTGTTCTTTATGATCCCAATAAAATTGGGTGTCCTGCTTCAAAGCAGTCAATTGCACGCTGGATCAGGCTCACTATCCAGCATGCTTATTCTATGGCAGGATTGCCGGTTCCAAAATCTGTACAGGCCCACTCTATTAGGTCAGTGGGTTCTTCTTGGGTGGCTGCCCGGAGGGTCTCCACTTTACAGCTTTGCTGAGCAGCTACTTGGTCAGGTTCGAACACGTTTGCTAAGTTTTACAAGTTCAATACTTTGGCCGCTGAGGACCTTCAGTTTGGTCAATCAGTTCTGCAGGAACCTCAGCACTCTCCCACCTGGTTTGGGAGCTTTGGTACTTCCCCATGGTACTAAATGGATTCCCAGTATCCCCTAGGACGTAAGAGAAAAGGTTTTTAATTACCTACCAGTAAATCCTTTTCTCGTAGTCCGTAAGGGATACTGGGCACCCGCCCGGTGCTTTGTTCTTCCTGCACTATTACTTAGTTAAGTATTCTGGTTGGTTCAGCTATTGCTGTTCCTGGTTTCAAGTTTGGTTAGCATGGCTTTCCTTTTGTTTTGTGTGTGCTTGTTCGTAATCTCACCACTATCCTTATCTATCCTTCTCTCAAAGTATGTCCGTCTCCTCGGGCAGAGTTTACTAGACTGAGTCTGGTAGGAGGGGCATAGAGGTAGAAGCCAGCGCACACTATCAAATTCTTAAAGTGCCCAAGGCTCCTATTAGACCCTTCTATACCCCATGGTACTAAATGGATTCCCAGTATCCCCTACGGATTACGAGAAAAGGATTTACCGGTAGGTAATTCAAATCCTATTTTTTTTATGCACAGGTGCACCAATGCAATTTTACCTACAAACAAGTCCTTTCTGACTTACCATTGCTTTTTAACCATCACTCACAATCCTCTCATTTCGTACAGTCCAAATACATTTTCTCTGGCTGGGTCCACAGCATTATCCACAGGATAACATTGGGATATTGTCGAGCGACAGCGAAAATGGCACCAACACGGTCACAAGCTTTCTGTCCTCCCAGGATGCGTTGGGGCCTTCACCATATAGTCCCGCCCACTGACTCAGTCAAATCAGTTTTCTCTAACGTCCTAAGTGGATGCTGGGGACTCCGTCAGGACCATGGGGAATAGCGGCTCCGCAGGAGACAGGGCACAAAAATAAAGCTTTAGGATCAGGTGGTGTGTACTGGCTCCTCCCCCTATGACCCTCCTCCAAGCCTCAGTTAGGTTTTTGTGCCCGTCCGAGCAGGGTGCAATCTAGGTGGCTCTCTTAAAGAGCTGCTTAGAAAAAGTTTTTTAGGTTTTTTATTTTCAGTGAGTCCTGCTGGCAACAGGCTCACTGCATCGAGGGACTTAGGGGAGAGAATTTCAACTCACCTGCGTGCAGGATGGATTGGATTCTTAGGCTACTGGACACCATTAGCTCCAGAGGGAGTCGGAACACAGGTCTCACCCTGGGGTTCGTCCCGGAGCCGCGCCGCCGACCCCCCTTACAGATGCTGAAGATTGAAGGTCCGGAAACAGGCGGCAGAAGGCTCTTCAGTCTTCATGAAGGTAGCGCACAGCACTGCAGCTGTGCGCCATTGTTGTCACACACTTCACACCAAGCGGTCACGGAGGGTGCAGGGCGCTGCTGGGGTCGCCCTGGGCAGCAATATTTTATTACCTTAAGGCAAAAGAATACATCACATATAGCCATTAAGGCTATATGTATGTATTTAACCCATGCCAGTTATCTAAATCCACGGGAGGAAAGCCCGCCGAAATAGGGGGCGGGGCTTATTCTCCTCAGCACACAGCGCCATTTTCCTGCTCAGCTCCGCTGTGAGGAAGGCTCCCAGGACTCTCCCCTGCACTGCACTACAGAAACAGGGTAAAACAGAGAGGGGGGGCATTTTTTGGCGATATACTGGATATATTTAAGCTGCTATAAGGAACAACACTTATATAAGGTTGTTCCCATATATATTATAGCGCTTGGGTGTGTGCTGGCAAACTCTCCCTCTGTCTCCCCAAAGGGCTAGTGGGGTCCTGTCTTCGATAAGAGCATTCCCTGTGTGTCTGCTGTGTGTCGGTACGTGTGTGTCGACATGTATGAGGACGATGTTGGCGTGGAGGCAGAGCAATTGCCGATAATGGTGATGTCACCCCCCAGGGAGTCGACACCGGAATGGATGGCTTTGTTTATGGAATTACGTGATAATGTCAGCACATTACAAAAATCAGTTGACGACATGAGACGGCCGGCAAACCAGTTAGTACCTGCCCAGGCGTCTCAGACACCGTCAGGGGCTGTAAAGCGCCCTTTACCTCAGTCGGTCGACACAGACCCAGACACAGACACTGAATCTAGTGTCGACGGTGATGAAACAAACGTATTTTCAAGTAGGGCCACACGTTATATGATCACGGCAATGAAGGAGGCTTTGCATATCTCTGATGCTGCAAGTACCACAAAAAGGGGTATTATGTGGGGGGTGAAAAAACTACCTGTAGTTTTTCCTGAATCAGAGGAATTAAATGATGTATGTGATGAAGCGTGGTTTAACCCAGATAGAAAAATGCTAATTTCAAAAAAGTTATTAGCATTATACCCTTTCCCGCCAGAGGTTAGGGCGCGCTGGGAAACACCCCCTAGGGTGGATAAGGCGCTCACACGCTTATCAAAACAAGTGGCGTTACCGTCTCCAGATACGGCCGCCCTCAAGGATCCAGCAGATAGGAGACTGGAAACTACCCTAAAAAGTATATACACACATACTGGTGTTATACTGCGACCGGCCATCGCCTCAGCCTGGATGTGCAGTGCTGGGGTCGTCTGGTTGGATTCCCTGACTGAAAATATTGATACCCTGGATAGGGACAGTATTTTATTGACTATAGAGCAATTAAAGGATGCTTTCCTTTATATGCGAGATGCGCAGAGAGATATTTGCACTCTGGCATCGAGAGTAAATGCGATGTCCATATCTGCCAGAAGGAGTTTATGGACGCGACAGTGGTCAGGTGATGCGGATTCCAAACGACATATGGAAGTATTGCCGTATAAAGGGGAAGAATTATTTGGCGTCGGTCTATCGGATCTGGTGGCCACGGCAACTGCCGGAAAATCCACCTTTTTACCTCAGACCCCCTCCCAACAGAAAAAGACACCGTCTTTTCAGCCGCAGTCCTTTCGGTCCTATAAGAACAAGCGGACAAAAGGACAGTCATATCTGCCTAGGGGCAGAGGAAGGGGTAAGAGAGGGCAGCAAGCAGCCCCTGCCCAGGAACAGAAGCCCTCCCAGGGTTCTGCAAAGCCCTCAGCATGACGCTGGGGCCTTACAAGCGGACTCAGGAACGGTGGGGGGTCGACTCAAGAATTTCAGCGCACAGTGGGCTTGCTCACAGGTGGACCCCTGGATTCTGCAGGTAGTATCTCAGGGTTACAGGTTGGAATTCGAGAAGTCTCCCCCTCGCCGGTTCCTAAAGTCTGCTTTGCCAACGTCTCCCTCAGACAGGGCGACGGTATTGGAAGCCATTCACAAGCTGTTTGCTCAGCAGGTGATAGTCAAGGTACCCCTCCTACAACAGGGAAAGGGGTATTACTCCACGCTATTTGTGGTACCGAAGCCGGACGGCTCGGTAAGACCTATTCTAAATCTGAAATCTTTGAACCTGTACATACAAAAATTCAAGTTCAAGATGGAGTCACTCAGAGCAGTGATAGCGAATCTGGAAGAAGGGGACTTTATGGTGTCCCTGGACATAAAGGATGCTTACCTGCATGTCCCAATTTGCCCTTCACATCAAGGGTACCTCAGGTTCGTGGTGCAAAACTGTCATTATCAGTTTCAGACGCTGCCGTTTGGATTGTCCACGGCACCTCGGGTCTTTACCAAGGTAATGGCCGAAATGATGATTCTTCTGCGAAGAAGAAGCGTATTAATTATCCCTTACTTGGACGATCTCCTGATAAGGGCAAGGTCCAGAGAACAGCTGGAGGACGGAGTAGCACTAACCCAAGTAGTGCTGCAACAACACGGGTGGATTCTGAATTTTCCAAAATCTCAGTTGACCCCGACAACACGTCTGCTGTTCCTGGGAATGATTCTGGACACGGTTCAGAAAAAGGTGTTTCTTCCGGAGGAGAAAGCCAGGGAGTTATCCGAACTTGTCAGGAACCTCCTAAAACCAGGGACAGTGTCTATACATCAATGCACAAGAGTCCTGGGAAAGATGGTGGCTTCTTACGAAGCGATTCCATTCGGCAGATTCCACGCACAAACTTTTCAGTGGGATCTGCTGGACAAATGGTCCGGATCGCATCTGCAGATGCATCAGCGGATAACCTTATCGCCACGGACAAGGGTGTCTCTTCTGTGGTGGTTGCAGAGTGCTCATCTGTTAGAGGGCCGCAGATTCGGCATACAGGACTGGGTCCTGGTGACCACGGATGCCAGTCTGAGAGGCTGGGGAGCGGTCACACAAGGAAGAAACTTCCAGGGAGTATGGTCAAGCCTGGAGATGTCTCTTCACATAAATATACTGGAGCTAAGAGCGATTTACAATGCTCTAAGTCTGGCAAAACCCCTGCTTCAGGGTCAGCCGGTGTTGATCCAGTCGGACAACATCACGGCAGTCGCCCACGTAAACAGACAGGGCGGCACAAGAAGCAGGACAGCAATGGCAGAAGCTGCAAGGATTCTTCGCTGGGCGGAAGATCATGTGATAGCACTGTCAGCAGTATTCATTCCGGGAGTGGACAACTGGGAAGCAGACTTCCTCAGCAGACACGATCTACACCCGGGAGAGTGGGGACTTCATCCAGAAGTCTTCCACATGATTGTGAACCGTTGGGAAAAAGCAATGGTGGATATGATGGCGTCCCGCCTCAACAAAAAACTGGACAGGTATTGCGCCAGGTCAAGAGATCCTCAGGCAATAGCTGTGGACGCTCTGGTAACACCGTGGGTGTTCCAGTCAGTGTATGTGTTCCCTCCTCTGCCTCTCATACCAAAAGTACTGAGAATTATACGGCAGAAGGGAGTAAGAACGATACTAGTGGCTCCGGATTGGCCAAGAAGAACTTGGTACCCGGAACTTCAAGAGATGCTCACGGAGGATCCGTGGCCTCTACCTCTAAGACGGGACCTGCTTCAGCAGGGACCGTGTCTATTCCAAGACTTACCGCGGCTGCGTTTGACGGCATGGCGGTTGAACGCCGAATTCTAAAGGAAAAAGGCATTCCGGAAGAGGTCATTCCTACACTGGTAAAAGCCAGGAAGGAGGTGACTGCACAACATTATCACCGCATTTGGAGAAAATATGTTGCGTGGTGTGAGGCCAGGAAGGCCCCCACGGAGGAATTTCAACTGGGTCGATTCCTACATTTCCTGCAAACAGGATTATCTATGGGCCTCAAATTGGGGTCCATTAAGGTTCAAATTTCGGCCCTGTCGATTTTCTTCCAGAAAGAATTGGCTTCAGTTCCTGAAGTCCAGACTTTTGTAAAAGGAGTACTACATATACAGCCCCCGGTTGTGCCCCCAGTGGCACCGTGGGATCTTAATGTAGTCTTGGATTTTCTCAAATCCCATTGGTTTGAGCCGCTCAAATCGGTGGAGCTGAAGTATCTCACATGGAAAGTAACTATGCTACTGGCCCTGGCTTCAGCCAGGAGAGTATCAGAATTGGCGGCTTTATCATATAAGAGCCCATATCTGATTTTCCATACGGACAGGGCAGAACTGCGGACGCGTCCTCATTTTCTGCCTAAGGTGGTGTCAGCGTTTCACCTGAACCAGCCTATTGTGGTGCCTGCGGCTACTAACGAGTTGGAGGATTCCAAGTTGTTGGACGTGGTCCGGGCATTGAAAATATATATTTCAAGAACGGCGGGAGTCAGAAAGTCTGACTCACTGCTTATATTGTATGCACCCAACAAGATGGGTGCTCCTGCTTCTAAGCAGACGATTGCTCGTTGGATTTGTAGCACAATTCAACTTGCACATTCTGTGGCAGGCTTGCCACAACCTAAATCTGTCAAGGCCCATTCCACAAGGAAAGTGGGCTCATCCTGGGCGGCTGCCCGGGGAGTCTCGGCATTACAACTCTGCCGAGCTGCTACTTGGTCAGGGGCAAATACGTTTGCAAAATTCTACAAATTTGATACCCTGGCTGAGGAGGACCTTGAGTTCTCTCATTCGGTGCTGCAGAGTCATCCGCACTCTCCCGCCCGTTTGGGAGCTTTGGTATAATCCCCATGGTCCTGACGGAGTCCCCAGCATCCACTTAGGACGTTAGAGAAAATAAGAATTTACTTACCGATAATTCTATTTCTCGTAGTCCGTAGTGGATGCTGGGCGCCCATCCCAAGTGCGGATTGTCTGCAATACTTGTACATAGTTATTGTTACAAAAAAATCGGGTTGTTATTTGTTGTGAGCCGTCTGTTCAGAGGCTCCTACGTTTGTCATACTGTTAACTGGGTTCAGATCACAAGTTATACGGTGTGATTGGTGTGGCTGGTATGAGTCTTACCCGGGGTTCAATATCCTTCCTTATTGTGTACGCTCGTCCGGGCACAGTATCCTAACTGAGGCTTGGAGGAGGGTCATAGGGGGAGGAGCCAGTACACACCATCTGATCCTAAAGCTTTATTTTTGTGCCCTGTCTCCTGCGGAGCCGCTATTCCCCATGGTCCTGACGGAGTCCCCAGCATCCACTACGGACTACGAGAAATAGAATTATCGGTAAGTAAATTCTTATTTTTTGCTTGGTGCGGCAGGAAGCCTCATGGTCGCAGGGCTGCTGTGGAAGCAGCCTCAAGCTTTTTGTTATATTATTTTTATAGACTCACTATATTGTTTTTTTTTGAGCGACTGCTCTTAACAGCGTCTTAAACGCATACTAGAAAGAGTCGCTCCAACAACTCCCCACCGGGTCGCAACAACGCTTACCTTCGGGTATCAGTGCTGTCTAGACGGGCGTCTGTGTCGGATGTTCTAGCAGGTCCAGCAGACGTAACCAGGCTGTGGCCGGAGCATGGGGAGACTGTGAGTCTATGGACTTCCTCTTACTAGAGGGTCAGGACACAGCTACACTGATTTGGTGGAGAATACAAACAGTGTGTTGATGCTCCGAACATCTAGAGTGTGACAGCGCTACGCTCCGGGGATCATAGGCGCCAGGACCAGGTAGAGGCCGCGATCCTGGGAGTTTAAGTCAATAGGGGGATTCAGACGCTCTCCTGGCCGCCCCTCCTCCGAGTTCATGGCCAGTTCCCGCGTGTTTCTCGTTTCATGAACTGAATGACCTCGCTTCCGGCTCAGACGCTACCACGAGGGTACTCGGTCGCAGCTTAGACGCTGCAGTTGTGTACACTAGATATAAACCCGCCCAGACCGAGTCGCAGGCCTTAGCGTCTGCATACTCGTGGAAGTTGCTCAGCGTCCGTGTCCGTCAGTGAGCGTCCGTGTCCGTTATCAGTTATCAAGAGCGGCAGTGTACATCAGTAGCGTCTGAATCCACTCAGCGTCTTACGAGCGTATTTGCTTGGATATGGAAGTGTGGTGAGTCTCCCTGCATCCCGCTCTACGGAGGCAGGGTATACAGTACTAAAAATTCCTTCTACTTGTTAGTATGAATTGTTAATTTTTAGTACCTATTACATATGAGACCTGTATATTACTGTGTTTTCTGCATGCTATGTTGAAAAAAGAACCGGTTAAAAACAGAAGTACAATTTTCCTACTTATATATAAGTTGTTATGGAGGTTGTATTCTCATATGGCAATGTCTAATGCTTTAACATGTGACTGACTGCTAGTATGTGTGCTGACTTTTCTGTGTAATGTCAGTCCTGTTCTGACCCTCAAATCAGGTGCACTGTGGTCAGAATGATCTCACCTCTATATACTTACATATAGGGTGTTTTTCAGTCACAAATTGTGTAGTCAATAACAGATTATTACCATGTCTGTGAGCGGCAAAAGTGATGAGGAGAATTTATCAAGCACTCCTACAGCCCTACCATGCTTATCTTGTAAGTCAGGGGTAATTGATATGAATTAATTAGTCACTTATGAGGGTTTGTGTGCAAACTGTTTCGCTTTTCAGCGAAGTAAAAAACAGGAGTTGGTTCAACCACCAACAGAGCCACCATGGAATATGTTCGCAAAGACTCTATCTTCTATAGCGGACAAGTTAACTCCAGTAGCACCACCTCAAGGGTTAGATTACACTATGAATCCATACATGCAGCTCCCTTCCTATGGCTTGGTTCCAGTAGCCTCTACAAGCAACCAAGGGACAGGTAAGACTAAGACAGATACATCTATGTGGCAGACTACACAAGATGATACATCAGATGATGATACAATAGATTCGAATACTCCGTTTGATGATCAGTCGCAGAGTTTTAGTTCAGATGATGTAGCTGAACTTATTAATGCTGTGAAGGCTGTTCTCTCGTTAGAAGAGCCAGCCAAGACAGTGTTAAAAGCTAAAGCACCTGTATTTAAACAAACAAAATCAGTGAAAGCTGAATTCCCAGCGTCAGATGAGCTGACGGAAATGATGGATAAGTCTTGGGCAGCGCCCAGTAAAAAGTATAAGATTCCTAAAAGATGGGATTCTTATTATCCATTTCCAGCTGTGGATTGTTCGAAAAGAGAAGTTCCTCCAAAAGTAGATGCACATGTTCTGCGACTCGTGCATAAATCTGCTTTACCACTGTCATCAACCTCACTAAATGATGTCACAGACAGTAGGGTAGAGAGCCTTTTGAAAAATATATTTTCTCTAGTAGGAGCAGTGGTAAGACCTGCTATGGCTTCGGCCTGGGTAGCAAAGGCAATGGGCGAATGGATAGAGGAACTAGAGAATGACATCCCTTCTCCTACTAGGGAGCAAGAGGATCGTTTTTGCCATTTAAGACAATCTGCCCAGTATTTGGAAGAAGCAGCAATTGATGTAGGTACAGTTGCTTCTAAAGCTTCAGCCTTGACAGTAGTCGCTTGCAGAGCAGTTTGGCCACGTACCTGGAAGGCAGATGCGGAATCCAAGAAAGAATTGGAAGCATTGCCTTTTGTCGGTAATATATTATTTGGAAAACCTTTATCGGATATCCTAGAATCAGAGGCTGAATCGAGAAAGGTCAGATTTCCGGCTACCTATAACCCTAAGTCCAAGGGTTTAAAATTTCGCTCTTTTCGTTGGCAAAGCGAAAGCTAAAGAGGAGCCTAAGCAACCCCAGTTTAAATCCAGGGGTAGGAAACAGTGGGCTAGCAAAAAGCCAGCTTCCAAACCTGAACAGAAACCATCAGCCTGAAGAGACGGGCCTCCGCCTGGAGGATTCCAGGGTTGGGGGCCGACTCCTTCATTTTGCACACATATGGCAACAGTCAACAGCAGATGCTTGGGTGCAGAAGGTAGTATCTCAGGGGTATGGGTTCCCATTCAGGAGCCAGCCTCCTCAAAGATTTTTTTGCACCAGCCCGTCTCGTATAGAGTCGAAGGCCAATGCCCTGCAAGGAGCAGTCCAATAATTACTGCAGTCAGGTGTGATTGTCCCAGTACCTTCATCACAAAGGGGACAGGGGTTTTACTCCAATCTATTTCTAATCCAGAAACCAAATGGGTCATATCGACCAATTCTAAATCTGAAAATGTTGAATACTGTAAATACATATGGATCCCGAAGTTCCACATGGAGACGTTACGCTCCATAATGTTGGCTATGGAACCGGGAGATTACATGGTATCTCTGGATGTACGGGATGCTTACCTACATGTGCCTATAGCACTGTCGCATCAGTGTTACCTCATGTTTGCTATCCTCCAGGTACATTTTCAGTTCCAAGCTCTGCCCTTCGGGCTAGCCACAGCACCCAGGGTGTTTACCAAGATCATGGTGGGATAAGAATATTCCCATACCTAGACTACCTGTTAATCTTAGCACAGTCGCAAGATTTACTGTTGAGCCATCTTCAACAGACGATAGTTTGTTTGCAGGAACACGGGTGGCTCATAAATTGGGAAAAGTCGTCCCTGAATCCGTCACAGCGGATGGTTCATTTGGGGGCCATATTGGATTCAGACCTACAGAAAGTTCTCTTACTAGAGAAATAGATAGTCAAGGTGCAGGCCATGGCTCAGGAAGCGTTGTAAGCCCAGACAATGTCAGTCCATGCTGCAATGCGACTGTTGGGTCTGATGGTATCAACCTTCGACATGGTGGAATATGCGCAATTCCACTCCAGACCATTGCAGCACCTTATTCTGACCAAATGGAACGGAAATCATCAGACGATAAAAAAGCAGATGATATAGATTCCAGTAAACGTAAAAAGGTCTCTAGCGTGGTGGCTACAGACAGACCATTTAAACAAGGGGAGACCCTTTTGGATAAAAGATTGGCAAGTGCTGACAACAGATGCCAGCCTGCAGGGCTGGGGGGTGGTACTCGGAAGCCTATGGTTCCAGGGAAAATGGACCGCAAGGGAAAGTTGCCTGCCAATAAATCTGTTAGAAATAAGGTCCGTTTACTTGGCTCTAGTTCAGGCAAAGGACAGTCTGCAGGGAAGACCAGTCCAGATTCGCTCAGACAATGCGACGGCAGTTGCATACATCAATCATCAAGGAGGTACTCACAGCAAGAGACTGATGGAGGAAGTAACTCCCATTCTAAGATGGGCAGAACTCCATCTCCCATCATTGTCAGCAGTATTTGTCCCGGGTGTACTAAACTGGGAAGCGGATTTTCTCAGTCGACACACCATTCAGGAAACCGAATGGGCACTACACCCAGAAGTGTTTCAGACACTGGTTAACAGATCGGGTCTACCAGAGATAGACCTTATGGCGTCTCGTCTAAACAACAAAGTTCCAAGGTACGGATCGAGAACAAAGGACCCAGGAGCGGTCCTTGTAGACGCACTGTCCGTAGAATGGAGGTTTCAGCTGGCGTATCTGTTCCCTCCAATATCTCTGTTACCCAGAGTAGTGAGAAAGATAAAACAAGCAAAAGAAGCAATGATTCTAATAGCTCCAGCTTGGCCAAGAAGGCATTGGTACACAGATCTGTTGAGAATGTCCGTGGAAACACAGATACTGCTCCCTCAACGTCCAGATCTGCTAATGCAGGGTCCTTGTTGCCACAGTCATTTGGATCGCCTGTCTTTGACGGCGTGGCTGTTGAAACCTCTATCTTAGAGGCTAAAGGATTTTCGAAACAAGTAATCCAAACTATGCTTAGGACAAGAAAGCCTTCTTTGGCCCGTGTGTATCATAGAATTTGGCAAGCCTATATTCATTGGTGTACTGGAAAAAATGTCAAACCGAGATCCTTTAAATTGTCCAGGATTTTGGATTTCCTTCAAGCAGGATTGGATAAAGGTTTGAAAGTTGCTTCCTTGATGGTTCAAGTATCAGCGTTAACTGTATGGTTTCAGTGAAAGATTGCTGATTTACAGGATGTACATACGTTTTTCCAAGGAGTAGTACATATTCAACCTCCATTTGTTCCTCCTGCAGCTCCCTGGGATTTGAATTTAGTTCTTAAATTCCTCCAGGGTCCTCTGTTTGAACCACTTAAGAGAGCAGATCTTAAGTGGTTAACGGCTAAAGTTCTTTTTTTACTGGCAAAGGCGTCAGCCAGAAGAGTGTCAGATTTAGGAGCATTATCGTGTAAGTCTCCTTTTTTTTTCCAGACAGAGCAGTTCTCAGAACGAGATCTAGTGATCTTCCAAAGGTGGTATCAAAGTTTCACCTGAATGAAGAGATTGTAGTCCCAGCTTTTCAGGTATCGGGACTTTCTGCGGGAGAAGCGTCGCTGGATGTGGTCCTGGCTTTAAGAATCTACATAGATCGTACTAGTGCCATCAGAAAAACAGATTCTCTCTTCATCCTCTACGGATTTCATAGAAGAGGATGGCCTGCTAGTAAACAGACGCTGGCGAGATGGCTCCAAATGGTTATATCTGAAGCTTATTCTCATGCAGATCTCCCTATTCCGGCTAATGTCTCTGCACACTCTACACGTAAGGTAGGTCCTTCTTGGGCAGCACAACAGGGTGCTTCAGCAGAACAGATATGTAGGGCAGCCACATGGTCTTCCATAAACACATTCATTAAACATTATGCCTTGGATACTTTTGCCTCTCATGACGCAGACTTCGGGTGAAAGGTCCTCCTGTGCAATCAGGAGCGTCCCC
Source organism: Pseudophryne corroboree (assembly GCF_028390025.1). NCBI lineage: Eukaryota > Metazoa > Chordata > Amphibia > Anura > Myobatrachidae > Pseudophryne > Pseudophryne corroboree. The sequence goes on from NC_086445.1 coordinate 148,671,685, forward strand.
ACCACTAAAATGGCTTTGGGAATCCCAATCTTATCCTGTGGATAATCCTGTGGACCCAGCCAGAGAAATATACGTTATGGTAAGAACTTACCATTGATAACGTGATTTCTCTTATGTCCACAGGTAACCACAGGGATCCCACCCTGACGCATCTGATTTGAGGATCTAGACAATCACTAAAACCTCTTCCTTCTTGTATGGAAGGGTATGCATGTGTGTTCTTACCGCCTAAACAGGTCTCTACCTGATGTTCCTGCCTAAAATCGCTGTGGAAAGAACTGATTTGACTGAGTCAGTGGGCGGAACTATATGGTGAAGGCCCCAATGCATCCTGGGAGGCCAGAAAGCTCGTGACCGTGTTGGTGGCATTTTCGCTGTCGCTCGACAATATCCCAATGTTATCCTGTGGATACCTGTGGACATAAGAGAAATCACGTTATCAACGGTAAGTTCTTACCATAACGTATATTTTGCACCCAGTTTATCTACACTTTTGATTCACCTCAAACGAAATTTACACCCATTGAGCTTACACTGCTTTTCTCACTTGCATTTCTTCTGCTCTGATTCCCTTACAGCCTCCACTCCTAGTTCGTTTCCCTCAACCTATTTACCTACTTAACACTATGTCAAGGTTTTCTTCTACTCCCCACATCACTCAATGTCTACCTAATCATGTACCTTGCCCCCTGTTCACACCTTTATCCTTCCCCCCATGTCTCCTATACCTCCTTGTCTCTCCTCTCCTCTGTCTCCCCTCCAGTCTTCTGTTTCCTTTCCCCTCCTTTCCTCTTACCCCATTTTCATTCACCTCTGCCCCATGGTCCTACTACAACACAACTCAGCCCTGCTCCTTCCCTCCCTTCCCTGTCTCCTCCCCACACCCCCATCTACATCACACTGAACTCCCTCCCTGCCCACCTCCTGTAGTTTCCCTTCCTATCTCAGGCACCCGCACCATCACTACTCTCATTATTCCTGCCCTCAAAGTTAATCTCACCTCATCGCTACAGCAACCCTGATAATCTCATTCACATCTCTCCCACAAACTCATACCCCCAATCATATGTCCTCTGGAATGCCAGATCTGTTTGTAACAAACTAGTCCCAACTCATGACCTTTTCATTTCCAACTCCCTGCACCTACCAGCCATTACTGAAACCTGGATTACTTCCTCTGACACTACTTCTCCTGCTGCTCTATCTGCTGGGGACCTCGCATTCACACACCCCTCCCGACCTGGGGGTCGTCATGGGGGGGTGGTGTTGGGGTCCTTTTACCTCCTAGTTACTCCTACCACCTCATACCACCAGAACCATCCCTTACATTCTCTACATTTCAGGTCCATGCTATACGCCTCTTCCAAATAGTCCATCTTAGAGTAGCTGTCATTTACTGCACCCTGTTATTGCCTCCAAATTCATTGACGACTTTGCTCCCTCATTTCCTCTCTTCTGACATTCCCTCCATTATCCTAGGTGATTTCAACATCCCTATCGATATCCCCACACAATCCCCTGCCTCTAAACTCCTTAACCTCACCTCATCACTTGGTCTCTCCCAGTGGACCTCCTCATCCTCCCATGTGAATGGAAGCTCACTGGATCTGGTATTCAATCACCGTTGTGATATTTCTGTTTTCTCTTACGTCCTAGAGGATGCTGGGGACTCCGTAAGGACCATGGGGTATAGACGGGCTCCGCAGGAGACATGGGCACTATAAAGAACTTTAGAATGGGTGTGCACTGGCTCCTCCCACTATGCCCCTCCTCCAGACCTTAGTTAGAACCTGTGCCCAGAGGAGACTGGGTGCATTGCAGGGGAGCTCTCCCGAGTTTCTCTGTAAAAAGAATTTTATTAGGTTTTTTATTTTCAGGGATCCCTGCTGGCAACAGGCTCCCTGCGTCGTGGGACTGAGGAGAGAGAAGCAGACCTACTTAAGTGATAGGCTCTGCTTCTTAGGCTACTGGACACCATTAGCTGCAGAGGGATCGGAACGCAGGTCTCACCCTAGCCGTTCGTCCCAGAGCCGCGCCACCGTCCTCCTTGCAGAGCCGGAAGATAGAAGCCGGGTGAGTAAAAGAAGAAAGAAGACTTCAAAGGCGGCAGAAGACTTCTGATCTTCACTGAGGTAACGCGCAGCGGTAACGTTGCGCGCCTTTGCTCACACACACACACACACACACACACACACACACACACACACACAATACAGGCACGGATGGGTGCAGGGCGCAGGGGGGGCGCCCTGGGCAGCAATAAACCTCTTGGCTGGCATTATTAACGGTATATAAGGCTGAGGCATTAATATATACGATCCCCCGCCAGTTTGTTGTATTTTTGAGCGGGACCGAAGCCCGAGGGGGCGGAGCTTGATTCCACAGCACTAACCAGCGCCATTTTCTCCACAGCACACTGCTGAGAAGCTGGCTCCCCGTACTCTCCCCTGCTGAACACGGTGACAGAGGGCTTTAAAAGAGGTGGGGGCACATATATTTGGCGCAGTCAGTGTATATTTAACGTATATATATCTGGGAATTGTGTTTCCAGGGTCATTTGGCGCTGGGTGTGTGCTGGCATACTCTCTCTCTCTCTCTCTCTCTATCTCTCCAAATGGCCTTATTGGGGAACTGTCTCCAGATTAGAGATTTCCCTGAGTGTGTGGGGGTGTCGGTACGTGTGTGTTGGCATGTCTGAAGCGGAAGGCTCTTCTAGGGAGGAGGTGGAGCAAATGAGTGTGGTGTCTCCGTCGGCAACGCCGACACCTGATTGGTTGGATATGTGGAATGTTTTAAATGCAAATGTGAATTTATTACATAAAAGGTTGGACAAAGCGGAGTCCAGGGAAAATGCAGGGAGTCCATCCTTGCCTTTTACTATGTCACAAGGCCCTTCTGGCTCTCAGAAGCGCCCACTATCCCAAGTAGCACACACTGATACCGACGCGGATTCTGACTCCAGTGTCGACTATGATGATGCGAGGCTGCAGCTAAAGTTAGCAAAAAGTATTCATTATATGATTATTGCAAAAAAAGATGTGTTGCATAACACGGATGACCCCTCTGTACCGGACTTGTGGGTCCACATGTTTAAAGAAAAGAAACCTGAGGTTACTTTCCCCCCTTCCCATGAGTTAAATGAGTTGTTTGAAAGGGCTTGGGAAACTCCAGACAAGAAACTGCAGATTCCCAAAAGGTTTCTTATGGCGTATCCTTTCCCGGCTAAGGACATGATACGGGGGTAATCCTCCCCCAGGGTGGACAAAGCGTTAATTCGCTTATCCAAAAAGGTGGCGCTGCCGTCGCAAGATACCGCAGCCCTCAAGGATCCAGCTGATCGCAGGCAGGAGACTACCTTGAAGTCAATTTATACACATACTGGTACCTTGCTCAGACCGGCGATAGCGTCGGCTTGGGTTTGTAGCGCTGTAGCAGCGTGGACAGATACCTTGTCTGCTGACATTGATACCCTGGATAAGGATACCATTTTATTGACCTTGGGTCATATAAAGGATGCTGTCCTATATATGAGAGATGCTCAGAGAGACGTTGGCCTACTGCGTTCCAGAGCCAACGCCATGGCGATTTCTGCTAGGCGAGCACTGTGGACCCGCCAATGGACGGGTGATGCAGACTCAAAGAGGCATATGGAGGTTTTGCCTTCAAGGGTGAGGACTTATTTGGGGATGGTCTCACGGACCTGGTTTCCACAGCTACTGCAGGTAAATCCGCTTTTTTACCTTATGTTTCCTCACAGTCAAAGAAAACGCCACATTATCAGATGCAGTCCTTTCGGTCGCATAAATCCAAAAGAGTACGGGGATCTTCCTTTCTCGCCAGAGGTAAGGGCAGAGGGAAAAAGCTGCCAGCTACAGCTAGTTCCCAGGAGCAGAAGTCCTCCCCGGCTTCTACTAAATTCACCGCATGACGCTGGGGCTCCGCTGAGGGAGTCTGCCCCAGTGGGTGCACGTCTTCGAATTTTCAGCCACGTCTGGGTTCAATCACAGGTGGATCCCTGGGCAATAGAAATTGTTTCCCAGGGTTACAAGCTGGAATTCGAAGATGTACCTCCTCGCCGGTTTTTCAAATCGGCTCTACCAGCTTCTTCCCCAGAGAGGGAGGTAGTTTTAAGTGCAATTCACAAACTGTGTCTTCAACAAGTGGTGGTCAAAGTTCCCCTGCTTCAATTGGGGACGGGGCACTACTCAACCCTGTTTGTGGTCCCGAAACCGGACGGTTCGGTCAGACCCATTCTGAATTTAAAAACCTTAAACCTATACTTGAACAGGGTCAAATTTAAGATGGAATCGCTCAGAGTGGTCATCGCCAGCCTAGAAGGGGGGGATTATATGGTGTCTCTGGACATAAAGGATGCATACCTTCATGTCCCCATATATCCTCCTCATCAGGCGTTCCTGAGATTTGCTGTACAGGATTGTCATTACCAATTTCAGACGTTGCCGTTTGGGCTTTCCACGGCACGAGGGTTTTCACCAAGGTAATGGTGGAAATGATGGTACTCCTGCGCAGGCAAGGAGTCACAATTATCCCGTACTTGGACGATCTCCTGATAAAAGCGAGATCAAATGAACAGTTGCAGAAAAGCGTGTCGCTCTCCATGAGAGTGCTGCAGCAATATGGCTGGATCCTAAATCTACCAAAGTCACAGTTGGTTCCAACAACTCGGCTGTCTTTCTTAGGCATGATTCTGGACACAGAACAAAAGAGGGTTTTTCTCCCAATGGAAAAAGCCCAGGAACTCCAGAACATGGTCAGAGACCTGTTAAAACTAAAAAGAGTGTCAGTTCATCAATGCACTCGAGTACTGGGGAAAATGGTGGCGACCTACAAGGCCATCCCCTTCGGCAGGTTTCATGCGAGGACTTTTCAGTGGGACCTTCTGGACAAGTGGTCCGGGTCCCACCTTCAAATACATCAGAAAATAACCCTGTCCCCCAGGGCCAGGGTGTCTCTCCTGTGGTGGCTGCAGAGTGCTCACCTTCTAGAGGGTCGCAGGTTCGGCATTCAGGACTGGGTTCTGGTGACCACGGACGCGAGCCTCCGAGGTTGGGGAGCAGTCACACAAGGCAGGAATTTTCAGGGACTGTGGTCAAGCCAGGAGGCTTGTCTACACATCAACATACTGGAATTAAGGGCCATATACAACGGCCTTCGACAAGCGGAGAATCTTCATCGCGACCTACCGGTTCTGATTCAGTCAGACAACGTCACAGCCGTGACTCATGTAAAAGGCGGAACAAGGAGCAGAGTGGCGATGGCGGAAGCCACCAGGATTCTGCGCTGGGTGAAAAATCACGTAAGCGCTCTATCAGTGGTATTCATTCCGGGAGTTGACAACTGGGAAGCAGACTTCCTCAGCAGACACGATCTCCATCCAGGAGAGTGGGGTCTTCATCAAGAAGTTTTTGCAGAAATAACAAGTCTTTGGGGACGTCCTCAAATAGACATGATGGCGTCACGCCTCAACAAGAAGCTTCCGAGGTATTGTGCCAGGTCAAGGGACCCTTTCAGTCGGTCTATGTGTTCCCTCCTCTTCCTCTCATCTCAAAAATATTGAGAATCATAAGACGAAAAGGAGTACAGACAATTCTCATTGTTCCAGATTGGCCTCGAAGGGCCTGGTATCCGGATCTGCAGGAAATGCTCACAGAAGATCCGTGGCCTCTTCCTCTCAGAGAGGACCTGTTGCAACAGGGGCCTTGTCTGTTCCAAGACTTACCGCGGCTGCGTTTGACGGCATGGCGGTTGAACGCCAGATCCTAGCTGGGTAGGGCATTCCGGACGAGGTCATCCCTACTCTGATAAAGGCTAGGAAGGAGGTGACAGCAAAACATTATCACCGTATCTGGAGGAAGTATGTCTCTTGGTGTGAAACCAAGAATGCTCCTCCGGAAGATTTCCATCTGGGCCGTTTTCTCCTCTTCCTACAGACTGGAGTTAATATGGGCCTAAAATTGGGCTCCATTAAGGTTCAGATTTCGGTCCTATCCATTTTCTTTCAGAAGGAATTGACTTCTCTACCAGAAGTCCAGACTTTTGTGAAGGGAGTGCTGCATATCCAGCCTCCTTTTGTGCCTCCAGTGGCACCATGGGACCTTAACGTGGTGTTACAATTCCTTAAGTCTCCCTGGTTTGAGCCTCTTCTTTTCGTGGAATTAAAGTATCTCACTTGGAAGGTGGTCATGTTGTTGGCCTTGGCATCGGCAAGGCGAGTGTCTGAGTTGGCGGCTTTGTCTCACAAAAGCCCCTATCTGATTTTCCATGTGGATAGAGCTGAGTTGCGGACTCGTCCTCAATTTTTGCCTAAGGTGGTTTTCTCTTTTTATATGAACCAACCTATTGTGGTGCCTGTGGTTGCGCGGGACTTGGAGGATTCCGAGTCCCTTGATGTGGTCAGGGCATTGAAAATTTCTGTAGCCAGAACGGCTCGGGTTAGGAAAACAGAGGCACTGTTTGTCCTGTATGCAGCCAACAAGGTTGGCGCTCCTGCTTCTAAGCAGACTATTGCTCGCTGGATCTGTAACACGATTCAGCAGGCTCATTCTACGGCTGGATTGCCGTTACCAAATTCGGTAAAAGACCATTTCACTAGGAAGGTGGGCTCTTCTTGGGCGGCTGCCCGAGGCGTCTCGGCATTGCAGCTTTGCCGAGCGGCGACTTGGTCGGGGTCAAACACCTTTGCTAAATTCTACAAGTTTGATACCCTGGCTGATGAGGACCTCGCGTTTGCTCAATCGGTGCTGCAGAGTCATCCGCATTCTCCCGCCCGGTCTGGAGCTTTGGTATAATCACCATGGTCCTTACGGAGTCCCCAGCATCCTCTAGGACGTAAGAGAAAATAAGATTTTAAACCTACCGGTAAATCTTTTTCTCCTAGTCCGTAGAGGATGCTGGGCGCCCTTCCCAGTGCGGACAACTTTCTGCAAGACTTGTATATAGTTATTGCTTGCATAAGGGTTATGTTACAGTTTTGATCGGTCTTTGACTGATGTTTGTTTCATACTGTTGACTGGTTCGTATATTCCAGGTTATACGGTGTGGATGGTGTGGGCTGGTATGAATCTTGCCCTTGGATTAACAAAAATCCTTTCCTCGTACTGTCCGTCTCCTCTGAGCACAGTTTCTCTAACTGAGGTCTGGGGGAGGGGCATAGAGGGAGGAGCCAGTGCACACCCATTCTAAAGTTCTTTTATAGTGCCCATGTCTCCTGCAGAGCCCGTCTATACCCCATGGTCCTTACGGAGTCCCCAGCACCCTCTACGGACTAGGAGAAAAAGATTTACCGGTAGGTTTAAAATCTTATTTTTTCCAACTCCCCATTCCCCTCTCTGACTACCACCTGCTCTCCTTTAACCTATCTCTCTCTGCTTCCCTATCTCTACCTCCTAAGGCTACCATCACTAAGCGTAACATTGAGGCTATTGACACCTCATTCCTTTCCTCACTGTTTGACTCACTTCTTTCTCCTATTCTCTCTCTCTCATGCCCTGAACAAGCCACTTCCATATACAATACATCCCTTACTTCTGCTCTTGACTCTGCCGCTCCAGCAACCACTATTCACCCTCACAAATGAACACCTCAACCCTGGCATACCAAATGCACCAGAAATCTGCAAAAATGCTCACGTACTACTGAGCGACGCTGGAGGAATCGCGCTGTAAGGCAGACTTCCTCCATTTCAAACTTATCTTCTCATCCTTCAGTGCTGCCCTTTCTCTTGCTAAACAGTCATACTTCAAGAACCTCACCTTCTCCCAGTCTTCCAACCCCCGTCGCCTCTTTGCCACTCTCAACTCACTCCTCTGCCCACCTCCACCTCGTCTCTCCTCCTGACTCTCTGCTCTTAACTTTGCCACTTACTTCACATCCAAAATTGACTCCATATGTCAGGACATCACACCAGACCATCAGCAACCAGCTTTCTCCCATCCTTTACCACCCCTCCCCATCCCTCTCACCACCTCTGACATCTTTCTCCCCTGCATTTGGTGAGGAAGTCTTGGCCCTCATTCGTTCCTCTCCCCTCACCACCTCCCCGCTTGATCCTATCCCCTCCCGCCTCCTCTGCTACCTCTCTCCTTCTGCCTGTTCCCATCTTTCCCACCTTCTCAATCTCTCCCTCTCATCAGGCACTGTCTCCTCTGCCTTCAAGCATGCACTCATCTCTCCTATTCTTAAAAAACCTACCCTTGATCCAAACACACTCTCCAACTACCGACCCATCTCTTTTCTTCCTTTCGCCTCCAAACTCCTTGAGCGTATTGTCTACAACTGCCTTACTTCCTTTCTTTCCTCACACACTGCTTGACCCATTCCAGTCTGGCTTCTGTCCTCTCCACTCCACTGAAACTGCCCTTACAAAAGTCTGCAATGATTTCCATGCTGCCAAATCTAAGGGCCATTACTCTCTACTTAATCTTCTTGACCTCTCTGCTGCTTTTGACACTGTGGACCACCCTCTCCTACTGCAAATCCGTCACTCCTTTGGTCTGCGTGATGCTGCCCTCTCTTGGCCGTCTTCCTACCTCCCTGACCATTCATTCTCTGTCTCCTCTCATGACTCAACATCCCCCTCACTTCTACTAACTGTAAGTGTACCCCAAGGTTCTGTCCTTGGTCCTCTTCTTTTCTCCCTCTATACATCCTCACTCGGTAAGCTCATTAGTTCTTTTGATTTCCAATATCATCTCTATCCTGATGACACTCAAATCTATTTTTCCTCTCCGGACCTCTCCCCTGTTCTCCTCACTTGTATCTCCAACTGTCTCTCTGCTATCTCTGTTTAGATATCCCAGCTCTTTCTTAAACTTAACATGTCTAAGACCGAGCTGATCATCTTCCCTCCCTCCCGCATAACCTCACCTCCTACAATCTCATTATCTATTGATGTCACTACTGTCTCCTCTAGCCCCAAAGTTCTCTTTCTTGGAGTAATCCTTGACTCCTCCCTCTCCTTCAAACCACCCATTCAGCACCTCTCACAAACCTGCAGTTTTCATCTAAAAATATTTCCAGGATCAGACCCTTTCTGACCCAGGATGCTATTAAGACGCTTATCCACTCACTGGTCATCTCCAGACTGGACTACTGTAATCTCCTCCTGACTGGCATTCCTGACAAATACCTCTTTCCACTGCAATCTATCCGCAGTGCTGCTGCCTAGCTCATTTTCCTCACCAAACGCACTACGACCACCTCTCCTCTCTTACAAGACTTTCACTGGCTCCCCTTCCCTTTCAGAATCCATTTCAAGCTTCTCACACTCACTTAGAAAGCCCTCACCCACTCCTCTCCCATTTACATCTCTGACCTTATCTCCCTTTACATTCCCACCCGTCCTCTTCGCTTTGCTAATGCACGCCGACTTTCCTGCCTACTGATTACTTTCTCCCACTCCTATCTCCAAGATTTTTCACGTGCTTCTCCCTTTCTCTGGAATTTCCTACCTCTCCCCCTCAGACTCTCCACAAAACTTCAAACGGGCTCTCAAGACCCACTTCTTCACCAAACCCAGCCAAATCTCATCCTAACCCTCTGTTCCACGCTCTCTATATATACCCCATCTGTGTCACCCCTGTCTGTCTACCCCTCCCCTTTAAAATGTAATCTCTCATGAGTAGGGCCCTCTTCCCTCGTGTGCTTATCCTTTTTCTTACTTTTAATAATCTTCAACTGCACCAAATCCAGCAGTCTTCTGCCACCTGATGCTTATATCAGTGTCGTCTGCTGTTTTAGCTATGTTTATTTACCCTGTACTTGTCCTATATTGTATTCAACTGTAAGTTGCTGTTTTCCTGTTTTGATTATTAGTTTATGTTCTCTGTAACTGGGCACTGCTGAACCCTTGTGGCGCCTTATAAATAAAGGATAATATTAATAATAATATTTCCACTCTACGGGTGTCGTGAACACCCACGAGTGGGAATAGCCCATGTTAGCCGGAATTCTGGCTGTCGGCATTGTCAGTGGTCGGGATTCCGGCGTCGGTATCCTGACTGCTGGCAATGGAACCGCATCCCATCCTCACCAAGTCCTAAACTTAGAAAAATCTAATGTGGCAAGAAACAAAACAAAAAAAACATTTTTTTTTCTGCTGCGGGGTACACTGGGCTCCACAAGGATAGACATTGGGGGTGTAGAGTAGGATCTTGATCCGAAGCACCAACAGGCTCAAAAGCTTTGACCTTCTTCCCAAGATGCATAGCGCCGCCTCCTATATCACCCCGCCTCCGTGCACAGGAGCTCAGTTTGTAGTTGGTGCTTGCAGTGCAAGCATGTAACAGGAAGAGCTGCTCACAGCAGCTCTATAAAAGCTTTTTCTGAGGAAAAAAAGAAGACTACAAGGGCTGCAGCAGAGGCACAGATTGTGCTGGATGTCGGTAGACATTGCCTGCTGCAGGTCCATCTCTCCAGCGGCGCTGTACACTCCCGTGCCCTGGTTGCCGGGTACCTATAGGAGGCTCCGGTTTTCTTCACGTTAGACACACACGGCTGGGGCTCTCCAGGATCGCGTGGCCGCGCTTTGGGAGGTGGTAAGTGGGTCCCGCTTGCGGGACCTGGTCTTTATCGCGATCCGGCGCGGTCAGTGTGAGGCGGGCCGCGCATGCTGGCGGTGGACACTGTGGCAGTACAGGCGATCCCACTAGATCACCAGGGCATGGGCGCAGGTCAGGTTTTCTCTCTAAACCGGTTTTTATATCGCCCACAGTACCCCGTGGTTTTGCCAGCAGAGGGGAAAAGGCTTAGACCTGAAGGCCCTCCCCCAGCCCCAGGGCGCCATTTCCAGCAAGTGTTCCCGCCCTGGAGCTGCATTTCTGTCTTTTCTTCACTCCCTGTCAGTGTCTGTGGCGCCATTATTCCTCAGTTCACTGTTCCTGGGACTGCTTGGGCAAATTCACCTATGTAAAGCCGCCTGGTTGTCAGCGCTGTGACTTTACATGACACTTAAGTATTCTACCTGCCTTTTTAGACAGTGATAGTTAAGAAAGAGTGCATTTAGTCAGTGTTTTATAGTACAATTACCCTGTGATATACATCCAGTTCTTACTGTGTACTGTTATATCTATTGACTATTTAGCAATATGAGCTAGTCCAGTGCAGTATTATTGTCAGTAATAACCTCTGCATTGTACAAACTGTGACTTTCTGTGTGTGCATTTGATAGCTGAGTGGTGTCCATTTCGTGTCTTTCACTCAACTTGCTATCCCTATATTCCATAACCTGAGGGGGCTTGGTGCGTCAGGTGTTATCTAATATAGGATTTTCACAGAGATATACGTTGTGACGTATTTTTCTCTGTGATTTAGTTACCATATCTCTCCTTTATCTCTGCTAGTGCTGACTACACTGCGCAAGGGTTTGGGTTTAGAGGTATAGTGCTGCTGGTAATTGTACTGTTACCTCATACTGCAAGTTATATCATGTCTGCTTCTGAGGATAACGGTTCTGGGGCGGAACACACTGCTGGTGTTTGTGAAGCCACAGACACATATGAGGAGAATATAGCAGCTGTGGGCTCTGGTTCTGGGGGCTCCTTGCCCCCCAGTGGGACTGTGGCAGCGGAGGCACATACTGACCCACTGTGGGCCGCTTTTTCCATGCTTCTGCATACGCTAGTTCATAAACTAACACCCCCTATGGGACCCCCAATGCCGGTACAACCGTATGTGGTCCCTGCAGCTAACCCGCCGTGGGCGGACGATTTATCTGCTCAATTAAAGAAGTTGAACCAGTCCTCGACTACTAAAAAGTCTGACCAATGCTCGCCTAGGTCCAAGAGGTCCTCTAAGCGAGCGCTTGTCTCCTCACAATCCACTGCTGTCACTGACACCTCGTCTGATGAAGACGGCACATATACTGACCCCACAGGTTCTGACTCAGATACGGCTGATGGGGAGGGTAGTTCACATGTGGATGTTCCTGATCTTTTGGAGGCTATTAAGTTAATTCTGCAGATTACGGATGATCCCGAGCCATCCGTCCCTCCTAAGAAACCAGATAGGTTCTAGCGTCAGAAGGTGGTTAAACAAGTTTTACCTCACTCTGATCACCTAGTGGATATACATCAGGAACCCTGGGAAAACCCGGGTGCCTCAAAAGAAGATGCTGGCTCGCTATCCCCTCGCGCCAGAGCTGTCTAAAAATTGGGAAACGCCTCTTCCAGTGGACTCGCATGTGGCTAGGATGGTGGTTTCCTCAGCTCTACCTGTCACTACCGTCACGTTTCTAAAAGAGCCTACGGATAAACGTGTGGAGGGTTGTCTGAAAGCGATTTACACCCTCACGGGTGCTGCACAAAGACCCACTATTACAGCTACATGGGCTGCAGAGGCTATTGAAGCATGGGCCTTGGAGTTAGAAGCTGAAATCTCCTCTGACCATGCTAGACAATGCTTGTCATATATTGTCACAGCTTCTCGATATATTAAAGAGGCGGCTTCTGATGCCGGTATTCTGGCAGCCAAGGCCTCTACTACGTCAGTCCTGGCTCTCCGGATATTGTGGCTGAGATCCTGGTCTGTGGATCTGGACTCTAGAAAAACCCTGGAGGTACTCCCTTTCAAGGGAGATATTCTGTTTGGGGAGGACTTAAATAAGATAGTGGCTGACTTGGCTACTGCCAAAACTGCCTGTCTGCCTAATACCGCTCCTTCTGTGTCGAAGGCTAAAGGTACGTCCTTTCGCCCCTTTCGTCCTTCAGGTAAAGCAAAAGGTCAGGCGTACCATAAGCAGGCCCGCACTTCCAAACCTGGTAAGCCGAAGCCCAAAAGAGCCTGGGCTGCCCGTCAGCCAGCTGCCAAGACCGATAAGCCTGCCGCATGACGGGGCGGGCCTCCCCCTGGGGGATCCCAGGGTGGGGGGCCGGCTTCTAGGGTATACCCAGGAATGGTTGAATACCACTTCTGATGCCTGGGTACGGGAAGTCGTCACTCGAGGTTACGCCATAGCCTTCAAAAACCGACACCCTCATCGATTTTGCCAGACAGACGGGTCTTTGGACCATACAAAGGTAAAAACTCTACACTTGGTGGTACAGACCCTCCTGGATACAGGAATTGTAGTACAGGTGCCTCTTGCTCAGAGGGGCCGGGGGTACTATTCTCTGCTGTTTGTAGTCCCGAAACCGAATTTGTCCTCCTTGCCCATTCTCAACCTCAAGGCATTGAACAGGTTTGTGAAGATTTCCAAGTTCCGTATGGAAACCCTTCGCTCTATAGTTTTGGCCTTGGAACCTGGGGACTACATGGTCTCCCTGGACATACAGGATGCTTACCTGCATATTCCTATAACAGTGTCACATCAACAATACCTGAGGTTTGCTATTGGCAACATCCATTACCAGTTTCGGGCATTTCCTTTTGTTTTAACAACGGCTCCGCAAGTCTTCACCAAAGTTATGGCGGTGATGACGGTGGTACTCCGCCGTCAAGGGGTCAGGATACTGCCGTATCTGGACGACTTGTTAATCCTGGCAAATTCCCCAGATCTTCTCCTACGTCATCTGGATATGACGGTCCGGTTTCTACAAGCCCGCAGATGGCTCATCAACTGGAAGAAATCCTCCCTGGTCCCTGCTCAGAGCATGGTGCACCTGGGAGCGCTGTTGGACACTCACAACCAGAGGTTGTTCTTGTCTCAGGAGAAAGTCCTGAAGCTTCAGGACAGGAGTCGTTGCTTCCTTTCTCGTCCGCAAGTGTCGATACATTCGGCAATGCAGGTGCTGGGCCTCATGGTATCAGCATTCGACATGGTGGAGTATGCTCAATTCCGTTCTCGCCCCCTCCAGAGGCTGATTCTAGCCAAATGGGACGGCCTGCCTCACCGGATCAGATCTCACATGATCTTATTGACTCCGGAGGTCCGTCTGTCGCTGCTTTGGTGGCTCCAGGACCAACAATTGTGCAGGGGTCGTCCCTTCTGGATATCCAACTGGGTCCTGTTGACGACAGATGCCAGTATAAGAGGTTGGGGCGAGGTGCTGGAGCAGCATTCCCTTCAGGGTCGGTGGACCAATGAAGGAAGTCTCACGGATTCTACGTTGGGCAGAACGCCATCTACCGGCCATATTGGCAATATTCATTCCGGGAGTCCTGAATTGGGAAGCGGGCTTTCTCAGTCGTCAGGACGTGCATGCCGGTGAGAGGGGCCTCCATCCAGAAGTGTTTCAACTCCTCGTGGAAAAGTGGGGTCTTCCAGATGTGGATCTGATGGCGTCTCGACACAATCACAAGGTTCCGGTCTTCGGAGCAAGGACAAGGGATCCTCAAGCAGCATTCGTGGATGCGCTAGTGGTGCCGTGGAGATTTCGGCTGCTGTACGTGTTCCCTCCGGTGTCACTCCTCCTGCCCAGGATAATTCGGAAGTTCAAGCAAGTAAAAGGAAATCTGCTTCTCATAGCTCCGGCGTGGCCCGAACGGCACTGGTTCTCAGACCTGCAGGGCCTGTTGTCAGAGCGTCCAATTCTACTTCCGCAACGCCCAGACCTCCTCGTTCAGGGCCCCTGTGTCTACCAGGACCTAACCCGACTGTCTTTGACGGCGTGGCTCTTGAAGCTTCCGTCTTGAGGGCTAAGGGTTTTTCTGAAGAGGTCATTAAAACTATGTTGCGGGCCCGGAAACCGGCTTCTGCTCGGATTTACCATAGGGTCTGGCATTCCTACTTTGTTTGGTGCGCATCTAACAATTATGACGCTTCCAAGTACAGCCAAGCTTTTGGCTTTTCTGCAGCAAGGCCTAGAGTTAGGCCTGCATCTGGCCTCCCTCAAGGTTCATATTTCTGCCTTGTCGGTTTGGTTTCAGAGAAAAATTGCGACTTTGCCTGATGTTCATACTTTCACTCAGGGTGTGTTGCGTATCCAACCTCCCTATGTCCCGCCTGTGGCTCCTTGGGACTTGTCGGTGGTTTTGGAGGCGTTGCAGGAACCTACATTTGAACCCCTTGGTTCAGCTGACCTTAAGTGGCTTTCCTTTAAGGTGGTGGTCTTGCTGGCTATTGCCTCTGCTAGAAGAGTGTCGGATCTGGGTGCCTTGTCTTGTAGTTCCCCATATCTGGTTTCTTAGGACTCGTCCCGGTTATTTACCTAAGGTGGTTTCTTCGTTCCACCTTAATCAGGAGATTGTGGTTCCGGCCTTTGTCTCTCCTGATTTGTCTCCCAAAGAGCGGTCTTTGGATGTGGTACGGGCTCTCCGTATCTATGTGAAGAGAACTGCTTCTGTTAGGAAATCTGATTCTCTCTTTATTCTGTTTGGATTTCACAAACGGGGCTGGCCTGCTTACAAGCAGACTTTAGCCAGATGGATTAGAATGGTGATTGCACATGCTTATGTGAGGGCTGGTCTGTCAGCTCCTGCTCACATTAAGGCCCATTCTACTCGGTCTGTTGGACCTTCTTGGGCGGCCCGCCGTGGTGCGACCCTTGAACAATTGTGCATGGTGGCTACGTGGTCCTCAGTGAACACATTCATTAGGTTCTATGCCTTTGATACCGCCGCTTCCCAGGATGCTTCCTTTGGATGCCGGGTTCTTGTGCCCGCTACTGTGCGTCCCCTCCCATAAGGAACTGCTTTAGGACATCCCCAATGTCGATCCTTGTGGAGCCCAGTGTACCCCGCAGCAGAAAATGAGTTTTATGGTAAGAACTTACCTTTGTTAAAACTCTTTCTACAAAGTACACTGGGCTCCACAAGGCGCCCACCCTGACGCACTTAGCTTCTTTGGGTTGGTATGGCATTAGCCGCTGACACTTCTCCTGTCGGGAGAGTGTGGTGTTTGTGGCAACTGGCAGTTGTCGTCTCTTTTACTTGCTACTGCATTGGGCTGGTTAACAAAACTGAGCTCCTGTGCATGGAGGCGGGGTGATATAGGAGGCGGTGCTATGCATCTTGGGAAGAAGGTCAAAGCTTTTGAGCCTGTTGGTGCTTCGGATCAAGATCCTACTCTACACCCCCAATGTCTATCCTTGTGGAGCCCAGTGTACCTCGCAGAAAGAGTTTTAACAAAGGTAAGTTCTTACCATAAAACTCGTTTTTGTGTTCAATCTCCTATATAATAGCCCAGATCTGTGACTTTGTGACTCATTTGCTAACGCTGGGCGGAGTCACAACACTGGGCGGAGTTAGTCAAATGAGTCACAGATCTGGGCAAATCTATAGGAGACTAGGAGCAGAAGCAGATGGTATGGGCATGGCACAGGCAGGGGTGCATACCTACCAGCTTTCTTCAGGCAGGAGGGACACACATGCGGCGAAAAGGAGGCGTGACCAACGAAAAGGGGCGTGGCTTCACCTGAGGGCCCCCGTTTTCGTCAGTGAGGGGGCATGCCCAGCGCTCTGTGAGCTGCTGGCATGCCCCCAGGCAGTGCCGTAACTAGACATTTTAGCGCTGTGTGCAAGAAACGGCATCAGCGCCCCCCACCCCTATCTAAATTGGGCAGCGCGCGCCTACGGCGCGCAACTTTTTTATAGGGGTGTGGCTTCATGGGGAAGGGGTGTGGCCACAAAATAATACCAGTTCATATTATGGTGCACAGTAGTCTCTATTCAAATTACGCCGCACAGTAGCGCCACTACACCAGGTAGAGCACCTTTTTACACATCACAGCAGACAGCGTCCCCTTTTTACACATCACGGCAGACAGCGTCCCCTTTTTACACATTACGGCAGACAGCGTCCCCTTTTTACACATCACGGCAGACAGCGTCCCCTTTTTACACATTGCGACAGAGCCTCCTTTTTACACATTACGGCAGACAGCGTCCCCCTTTTTACACATTACGGCAGACAGCGTCCCCGTTTTACACATTACGGCAGACAGAGCCCCCTTTTTACACATTACGGCAGACAGCGTCCCCTTTTTACACATTACGGCAGAGTCTCCCTTTTTACACATTGCGGCAGACAGCGTCACCCTTTTTACACTTTATGGCAGACAGTGTCTCCCTTTTTACACATTGTGACAGACAGCACCCCCCTTTTTACACATCACGGCAGACAGAGTCCCCTTTTTACACATGGATGCTATGTTGGACCTTCTGTAAGAAGTACCTAGGATGGCAGTGTGGACAGTTATTGTTTATATGGGTGTAGTATGGCTGACCGGCGGTCTCCTGACCGCCGGTCAGCTTACCGACGCCGGGATCCCGGCAGCATACCGACGCCGGGATCCTGGTGGGGAAGGGCGAGTGCAGCAAGCCCCTTGCGGGCTCGGTGGCAACCTGCGGTCGCCACGGGTTCTATTCCCACTCTATGGGTGTCGTGGACACCCACGAGTGGAAATAGTCCCTGTTGGTCGGCATGCCGACCATCGGGATAGTGATCCTTCGGGACGGTGGAGAAGGTCATGTGACTGTCGGTCAGCAGACCGCCGGTCACATGAATACCACCTGTTTATATTGGGAGTGCTGCCACAAGATTTTCAAAATACTGACAGCGGCATCTTGGAGATTAAAATCCCAACACTTGCTAGTTATGTAAAATAACCCTGATCCCTACCCTCCCCCCCCCCCCCATAATTTGAACCCTCCCCAGTGGTGCCTAACCCTAACCCCCCGTTCCCGCAGCCCAACCCTTCCTCCCCCGCAGCCTACTCCTAACCCTCCCACCCACCCCCAGCCTAACCTCTCCCCCCAAAATAGTCAGATATAAAAAGGGATAAGCACTACTTAAGGACCTGCTGCAGGGGGGTGGTGTATGATAGGCTTGGCTCCTCTCTGCACTGCAGTGAGTCAGGATGGCAGGTTATTCAGTCTGCTAGATCTCACTTTGGTATCAAGGGACAGTATGCAAAGTACTTGCCACTTTTCAAGTGTATTCAAACACTGTTGAATACACTTGAATTATTTTGCATACTGTCCCTTGCTCACAGCATGAGTGAGATCTTGCAGACAGGCAGAATGGAGAGGAGCTGCCCAGCAGCCAGCACAGTAAAAATTGGGTGTATTGTAATATGTAATGGGCAGTTGGATTTAGGGGGTGCACTTATCATCCTATGTGTGTGTATCCCTTCAGCCAGTGTTAAATCTAGATCAATTCTATGTCCCTACTACTACCCCTCCCCCCCTGCCATGTGTCCCTATAACTACCCCACCCAGCCACTACTAATAATGGTATCAACCCCACCCCAGCTGCCATATGTCCCTACAACTACCACCACCCAGTCCCTAATACAACTAGTCACCCCCACCAGCCATGTGTCACTACCACTGCAATCACCCCTCCCCAGCAGCCGTGTGTCAATACGCTAACTGTCTCCTGGATGCACAGGGGCAGGGTAAGCAGACTCCGGACTCTGCCAGGGAGCGATTGCTGCGGTGCTATCATCTTGTATACCCACCGCCTGCCGGTCCCTGCGCACCTACTCACCTCTGCTCTCTGCCGCGCTGAGATCCGAGGCGGGGACACGCATGGAACGGGTTGCGGGAAGCAGCTCAAGCATTACCGCGGCCACCAATGATTGGTGAAATATCTCCGCCCCAGGTGAAGGTCCCGCCCTCGGCCTCCTCCACTTGCTCCACAGCTCCGTGGCCTCCTTGTACGGGTTTGAGGTTGGTCATCGGGACGGGAGGGTTGGGGAAAGTGAGGAGGAACGCGGTCACTGGTGGGAGGCGGAGCTGACACTCAGGCATCGGCGCTATCTAGTATAGATAGGTGCAGGTTGCGCCCCAGCTCATCCTGCGCTGTGTGCAAGGCGCACATAGCTAGTTACGGCTCTGCCCCCAGGGGCGGATTATGAGTCCGGGGGGCCCAGGGCACTTGAGACAGGGGGGCCCTATCTCATTGCTGTGCCTGCTGTGGTTTTGGGGGCGTGGCCTAATCGTGGCTGTGTGGCCACGCCCCCTTATGCAAATTCTGGAGATTTTTTTTTTCCATGGGATTTTGGCCCCTCAGCTAGGGGTAAATCCAGAGGGGGTGGTCGCTCCCCCCTACACACCCGCACAGGCAGAAGAAAGCAGGGAGGCTGCTGCCTCCATGCAACACCACAGACCTGCCAACACGCAGCAGCGTGCGCTGGCTGTAGCACAATGCTGCTGCTGTTACTGGCAGGACGGGGAGCTTAAGAGCTGGGACAGAGCTACTCCAGCCAGGGAGGCCCCTAAAACTGTGGGGCCCACGGTACGTACCCCCTGGCCCTCCCCCCTTAAACCAGCTCTGCTGCCGGAACCCCCGCTTAATCCGTACCCCCTGATGCCCCCTCTCCTCCTGTCTCCACCTGCTAAGCAGAACAGCGAGTTCAGGAGCTTCCCAACTGACCCCCCTTCACCGCGGGACACTGCGGGCCACGGGTGGGACAGCGGGACAGACCCAAAAAAATGGGACTGTCCCGCGAAAATCGGGACAGTGGGGAGGTATGGGGTTGTGTGAGGGGGTGTGCCGTACAGACAGACTGGCACCGGCTTACTGTGTGCTTGACCCCCCACATCAGCAAACTCAGCAGGGGCTCTCTGGCGCGGAGGAGCGTCACTTTCTGGCACACTCCACGCTTCTTAGCTGCAGTTTTGTGGGGCACCTGCCGCTGTGCAGGTTCCATAGTGCCTCTGTTATCTCCAGCCCCGGCAACCCCACCGCTAGCTGCAGCGCTGCCACCCGCAGTGAGGTGCGCCCAGCTCCTTCACACACTTTAGCCGGCGGGTAGCGCTGCAGAAGTCCGCGCTGATTGCAGGCTCCGACCCCCTCCTCCCTCCAGCCGCAGCGTCTCCTGGGAGCTAACCAGTCACTCCCAGTCTCCCCTCTCTACAGTGCCCGGCAGCCGCGAGGCCCGCGCCGCGTGCAAGCCACGACTCCCTCCTCCCTCCAGCCGCAGCGTCTCCTGGAGGGGTTACCAGTCACTCCCAGTGTCCCCTTATCACAGGGCCTGGCAGCCGCGAGGCCCGCGCCGCGCGCATGCTATATGACCCCCTCCTCCCTCCAGCCGCAGCATCTCCCGGGGACTAACCAGTCACTCCCAGTCTCCCCTTACCACAGTGCCTGGCAGCTGTGTGAGGTCTGCGGTGTGTGACTGAGGAGGGGGGAGGGATGCGGACGGGCAGAGGAAGCAGGACTCCAGCCTGAGAGAGTCAGCCATGCCAAGTCTCCACCAGCAGCAGATCCCAACAGGTTGGAGTGGAACAGCAGCATCCAGCAGCAGTGACTCCGGTAAGACACATCTGTCTGTCACCACTGTTCTGTCCCTAATACCAATCTCTCCCGTGCCCTGTGTTCTGTCATGTCCCTGTCACCCCTGGCCTTGCCCTGTCACCCCTGGCCTTGCCCTGTCACCCTTATCCTGGCCCTTTCACCCGTATCCTGGCCATTTCACCCTTATCCTGGCCCTTATCCTGGCCATTTCACCCTTATCCTGGCCCTGTCACCCTTATGCTGGCCCTGTCACCCCTGTGCTTGCCCTGTCAACCCTATAATGGCCCTGTCACCCCTGTCCTGGTCCTGCCGCCCCTACCCTGGCCATGTCACCCCTATCCTGTCCCTGTCATTTCTGTCCTGGCCCCGTTGCCCCTGTCCTGGCCCCATCACCCCTGTACCGGCCCCGTCACCCCTGTCCTGGCCCCGTCACCCCTGTTCTGACCCCGTCACCCCTGTCCTGGCCCTGTTACTGCATACCCTCCAACTACCTTTTTGGCAGGTACAGTCCCCGCAGCGCCTCCAGACCCCTCCCCAATGCACCACACCTCCGCACCTTCCCCTCCACCACATGCGGCACCCCACCCCTCCCCCATACGCAGTGCCTCTAGACCCCCTACACAACCCACGGCTCCCACTCCCCCGCCCCTCCACCACCCACAGCACCTCCAGGCCCCCTCCACCATCCACCCCCCATATATGTCTCCCCCCACACCTGCCCCCCCTCCACCCACAGCATCTGCAGACACCCTCCTCAATCCGTGGTTCCCCCCCCCACTCCTCCCCCACCCACGGCACCCCTACACCTCTGCCCCTCCACCACCTGCAGCGCTTCGAGACCCCCTTCCCCATCTGCCGCACCACCTGTACCTGCTCCTCCCCCACCCATGGTGCCTCCAGACCCCCTACCCCACCCCCGCCAACCCCGCCCTTTCCCATCCCACAGCACCTCTGGAACCCTTCACCCATCCGCAACATCCCCGCCCCTGCCCCTCTCCCACCCATGGCACCCCTGCCCCTCCCCCACCTGCAGTGCCTCTGGACCCCTCCCCCATCTGCAGCCCCCACTCCTCTGCCCCTCCCCCATCCGTAGCACCTCCCAACCCTTCCCCATCCGGGCCCCCCCACGCATCCGCCCCCTCCTCCACCCGCAATATTTAACCACTAACAAAGGAATGCAGGTAATACTCCATATAATACAAATATTGAACCCGAGAAAGGCATGCAAGGGTTAAGGGGGCGTAGCCCCTTGCGACGGTGTGAAGAGCGCCCGTAGGGCGCGATGAAGCACCTAGTAAAATAATAAAAGCCTACATGTGGAAGCCATATATGAAGGAAATGTATGCCATGATTTACTAGGTTTTTTTAAACTATTAATTTTCTTCATGAGATTATCAGTTAAATAGCAGCTCAAGTCTTCGCCCATGTCACTGGGTAAGTGTCTGGGAGAGTGCCCTACCCCGGGGATCCTGCAGACCTTTCTGTAGAGTATGGTCTTGATTTACCAAATTCTAGGAGGAGGAGATGGTTGTTAATTATATTATGTTATGTCAAAACACAGCATTGAAAGGGAGTACGCTATTTTTCACATGACTGGATACTTTAAACTGACTTAAGTTGCTTTTACAGTTCACTTCTATGTTGTGTACAATATGTTTATGTAAAATCTGGATTGGAGTATAAAAAGATATGTGTAATAAGCATTGTAGACTATATTTGCATTTAAGCTTTGCAGCAGGCAAAACAAGTTTAGACTGTTGAAGCTCAGTTTTCCATATGTCTGTATATACAGATATAGATCGCTATGTAGCTAGATATAGATATTGTCACAGTCTGCCTTTTATACAGATGTGTCCTCATACATCTAGCCTCAATATACCATGTGATGTGAGACGCCTGGCGCTAGCAGAGTCGCAAGAGACCTGGCGTATTTCTTGTCTTTTTTTTTGTGCGTGTTTTCGTTAAAAAATGTGTCTTAATTGCATTGTGATGCATCTAGGAAGCACCAGGAGACTGTGCTGATTAATTTGATGTGCGACCCTTGGTTTAGCTGTTTGCGAGTCTGTGTATGTAACACAACAAAACTTGGCATGGGCAAAAGCAGCGGCTTTTGCATTGAAGCACTCCATATACATAGTCAGACTTTGTTGTGCACAGATATACAAGTGTTGCCTATCATATTAATCAACAGAGTCTGCTGGTGCATCTGAGTCGCATTGTAACTAAGACGCATTTTCTGGTAAAAAGACGCCCGTTGCTAGCAGAGTCTCATGGGACATGGTGCACCGAGAGAGGCTGTTTGACGCGACTGCAGTAATGATGTATGAGGACACATCTGTATACTCCTAGGGGTATATTCAATTGATGTCGAAAGCTGCCGTCTGTCGAAAAGACGTCAGTTTTTGACTTTTATAGGTCGGAAGGGGTTCCGACCTATTCAATATGACCCCAAATTATTCGTCAAGTCGAGGAATTCGACTTGTCGAAAAGCATGTGGATCGGCGGAATAGCTGCCGATCGCGTGCTTGTGTCAAACGCTCCCTTTTCGACCATCTCAATCCAACTTTAAAAACAGTCGGATTGAGATGAGCGAGCCGAGAGGAGGAGAGGGGGGAGACCAGCGGGGAGATGGGGGAGAGCAGCGTAGCCGGAGGATGTGTCACAGCTGCCGCTCACAGCAGCGTCCAGCCGAATACAGCAAGCGAGACCTGCTGGAGCTGGGTGGACGCTGCCGTGAGCGGCGGCTGTGACACATCATCCTGCTACGTTGCTATAGCTGCTGCTGTAGCGCTGCTCTCCCCCGTCTGCCCGCGGCTCTCCCTCCGTCTCAACTCCCGCATTTTAATTCGACTTTTCTCTGACGTCCTAGTGGATGCTGGGGACTCCGTCAGGACCAGGGGGAATAGCGGCTCCGCAGGAGACAGGGCACAAAAGTAAAAGCTTTAGGATCAGGTGGTGTGCACTGGCTCCTCCCCCTATGACCCTCCTCCAAGCCTCAGTTAGATTTTTGTGCCCGGCCGAGAAGGGTGCAATCTAGGTGGCTCTCCTAAAGAGCTGCTTAGAGTAAAAGTTTTGTTAGGTTTTTTATTTTCAGTGAGTCCTGCTGGCAACAGGCTCACTGCATCGAGGGACTTAGGGGAGAGAAGTGAACTCACCTGCGTGCAGGATGGATTGGCTTCTTAGGCTACTGGACACCATTAGCTCCAGAGGGAGTCGGAACACAGGTCTCACCCTGGGGTTCGTCCCGGAGCCGCGCCGCCGACCCCCTTGCAGATGCCGAAAAGTGAAGAGGTCCAGAAACCGGCGGCAGAAGACTTTTCAGTCTTCATAAGGTAGCGCACAGCACTGCAGCTGTGCGCCATTGTTGTCAGCACACTTCATAGCAACGGTCACTGAGGGTGCAGGGCGCTGGGGGGGGCGCCCTGGGCAGCAATGATAGTACCTTATTCTGGCTAAAAATACATCACATATAGCCCCTGGGGGCTATATGGATGTATTTAACCCCTGCCAGGTCTCAGAAAAACTGGAGAAGAAGCCCGCCGAAAAGGGGGCGGGGCCTATTCTC
This sequence comes from Pseudophryne corroboree, assembly GCF_028390025.1. Lineage (NCBI taxonomy): Eukaryota > Metazoa > Chordata > Amphibia > Anura > Myobatrachidae > Pseudophryne > Pseudophryne corroboree. The sequence continues at coordinate 148,695,387 of NC_086445.1, forward strand.
CTCAGCACACAGCGCCATTTTCCCTCACAGAAATGCTGGTGGGAAGGCTCCCAGGCTCTCCCCTGCACTGCACTACAGAAACAGGGTTAAAACAGAGAGGGGGGGCACTTATTTGGCGATATGACTATATATATTAAAATGCTATAAGGGAAAAACACTTATATAAAGGTTGTCCCTGTATAATTATAGCGTTTTTGGTGTGTGCTGGCAAACTCTCCCTCTGTCTCCCCAAAGGGCTAGTGGGGTCCTGTCCTCTATCAGAGCATTCCCTGTGTGTGTGCTGTGTGTCGGTACGTGTGTGTCGACATGTATGAGGACGATGTTGGTGAGGAGGCGGAGCAATTGCCTGTAATGGTGATGTCACTCTCTAGGGAGTCGACACCGGAATGGATGGCTTATTTAAGGAATTACGTGATAATGTCAACACGCTGCAAGGTCGGTTGACGGCATGAGACGGCCGGCAAACCAATTAGTACCTGTCCAGGCGTCTCAAACACCGTCAGGGGCGTTAAAACGTCCTTTTACCTCAGTCGGTCGACACAGACACGGACACTGACTCCAGTGTCGACGGTGAAGAAACAAACGTATTTTCCTTTAGGGCCACACGTTACTTGTTAAGGGCAATGAAGGAGGTGTTACATATTTCTGATACTACAAGTACCACAAAAAAGGGTATTATGTGGAGTGTGAAAAAACTACCTGTAGTTTTTCCTGAATCAGATAAATTAAATGAAGTGTGTGATGATGCGTGGGTTTCCCCCGATAGAAAATTATTGGCGGTATACCCTTTCCCGCCAGAAGTTAGGGCGCGTTGGGAAACACCCCTTAGGGTGGATAAGGCGCTCACACGCTTATCAAAACAAGTGGCGGTACCGTCTCCAGATAGGGCCGCCCTCAAGGAGCCAGCTGATAGGAGGCTGGAAAATATCCTAAAAAGTATATACACACATACTGGTGTTATACTGCGACCAGCGATCGCCTCAGCCTGGATGTGCAGCGCTGGGGTGGCTTGGTCGGATTCCCTGACTGAAAATATTGATACCCTTGACAGGGACAGTATTTTATTGACTATAGAGCATTTAAAGGATGCATTTCTATATATGCGAGATGCACAGAGGGATATTTGCACTCTGGCATCAAGAGTAAGTGCGATGTCCATATCTGCCAGAAGTTGTTTATGGACACGACAGTGGTCAGGTGATGCAGATTCCAAACGGCACATGGAAGTATTGCCGTATAAAGGAGAAAAAGACAACGTCTTTTCAGCCTCAGTCCTTTCGTCCCCATAAGGGCAAGCGGGCAAAAGGCCAGTCATATCTGCCATGGGATAGAGGAAAGGGAAGAAGACTGCAGCAGGCAGCCCATTCCCAGAAACAGAAGCCTTCCACCGCTTCTGCCAAGTCCTCAGCATGACGCTGGGGCCGTACAAGCGGACTCGGGTGCGGTGGGGGGGGTCATCTCAAGAGTTTCAGCACGCAGTGGGCTCACTCGCAAGTGGACCCCTGGATCCTACAAGTAGTATCCCAGGGGGGTACAGATTGGAGATTCGAGACGTCTCCCCCTCGCAGGTTCCTGAAGTCTGCTTTACCAACGTCTCCCTCCGACAGGGAGGCAGTAGTGGAAACAATTCACAAGCTGTATTCCCAGCAGGTGATAATCAAAGTACCCCTCCTACAACAAGGAAAGGGGTATTATTCCACACTATATTGTGGTACTGAAGCCAGACGGCTCGGTGAGACCTATTCTAAATCTGAAATAGTTGAACACTTACATACAAAGGTTCAAATCAAGATGGAGTCACTCAGAGCAGTGATAGCGAACCAGGAAGAAGGGGACTATATGGTGTCCCGGGACATCAGGGATGCTTACCTCCATGTCCCAATTTGCCCTTCTCACCAAGGGTACCTCAGGTTCGTGGTACAGAACTGTCACTATCAGTTTCAGACGCTGCCGGTTGGATTGTCCACGGCACCCCGGGTCCTTACCAAGGTAATGGCCGAAATGATGATTCTTCTTCAAAGAAAATGGACGATCTCCTGATAGGGGCAAGGTCCAGAGAACAGTTGGAGGTCGGAGTAGCACTATCTCAAGTAGTTCTACGACAGCACGGGTGGATTCTAAATATTCCAAAACCGCAGCTGTTTCCGACGACACGTCTGCTGTTCCTAGGGATGATTCTGGACACAGTCCAGAAAAAGGTGTTTCTCCCGGAGAAGAAAGCCAGGGAGTTATCCGAGCTAGTCAGGAACCTCCTAAAACCAGGAAAAGTGTCAGTGCATCATTGCACAAGGGTCCTGGGAAAAATGGTGGCTTCTTACGAAGCGATTCCATTCGGTAGATTTCACGCAAGAACTTTTCAGTGGGATCTGCTGGAAAAATGGTCCGGATCGCATCTTCAGATGCATCAGCGGATAACCCTGTCTCCAAGGACAAGGGTGTTTCTTCTGCGGTGGCTGCAGAGTGCTCATCTACTAAAGGGCCGCAGATTCGGCATTCAGGACTGGGTCCTGGTGACCACGGATGCCAGCCTGAGAGGCTGGGGAGCAGTCACACAGGGAAAAAATTTCCAGGGAGTGTGATCAAGTCTGGAGACTTCTCTCCACATAAATATACTGGAGCTAAGGGCAATTTACAATGTTCTCAGCTTAGCAAGACCTCTGCTTCAAGGTCAGCCGGTATTGATCCAGTGGGACAACATCACGGCAGTCGCCCACGTAAACAGACAGGGCGGCACAAGAAGCAGGAGGGCAATGGCAGAAACTGCAAGGATTCTTCGCTGGGCGAAAAATCATGTGATAGCACTGTCAGCAGTGTTCATTCCGGGAGTGGACAACTGGGAAGCAGACTTCCTCAGCAGGCACGACCTCCACCCGGGAGAGTGGGGACTTCATCGGGAAGTATTCCACATGATTGTGAACCGTTGGGAAAGACCAAAGGTGGACATGATGGCGTCCCGCCTGAACAAAAAACTGGACAGGTATTGCGCCAAGTCAAGAGACCCTCAAGCAATATCTGTGGACGTTCTGGTAACACCGTGGGTGTACCAGTCAGTGTATGTGTTCCCTCCTCTGCTTCTCATAACCAAGGTACTGAGAATTATAAGACGTAGAGGAGTAAGAACTATGGGGGTAATTCCAAGTTGATCGCAGCAGGATTTTTGATAGCAATTGGGCAAAACCATGTGCACTGCAGGGGAGGCAGATATAACATTTGCAGAGAGAGTTAGATTTGGGTGGGTTATTTTATTTCTGTGCAGGGTAAATACTGGCTGCTTTATTTTTACACTGCAAATTAGATTGCAGATTGAACACACCCCACCCAAATCTAACTCTCTCTGCACATGTTATGTCTGCCCCCCCTGCAGTGCACATGGTTTTGCCCAATTGCTAACAAAAATCCTGCTGCGATCAACTTGGAATTACCCCCTATACGCGTGGCTCCGGATTGGCCAAGGAGGACGTGGCACCCGGAACTTCAAGAAATGCTCACAGAGGACTCATGGCCTCTGCCGCTAAGAAGGGACTTGCTTCAGCTAGTACCAGGTCTGTTCCAAGACTTACCGCGGCTGCGTTTGACGGCATGGCGGTGGAACGCCAGATCCTAAGGGAAAAAGGCATTCCGGAAGAGGTCATTCCTACCCTGGTCAAAGCCAGGAAGGAGGTGACCGCAAAACATTATCACCACATGTGGCGAAAATATGTTGCGTGGTGTGAGGCCAGGAAGGCCCCACGAAGAAATTTAAACTCGGTCGATTCCTGCATTTCCTGCAAACAGGAGTGTCTATGGGCCTCAAATTGGGGTCCATTAAGGTTCAAATTTCGGCCCTGTCAATTTTCTTCCAGAAAGAATTGGCTTCAGTTCCTGAAGTCCAGAAGTTGTCAAGGGAGTATTGCATATACAACCCCCTTTTTGTGCCTCCAGTGGCACTGTGGGATCTCAACGTAGTTCTGGGATTCCTCAAATCACATTTTAAACCGCTCAAATCTGTGGATTTGAAATATCTCACATGAAAAGTGACCATGCTGTTGGCCCTGGCCTCGGCCAGGCGAGTGTCAGAATTGGCGGCTTTGTCTCACAAAAGCCATATCTGATTGTCCATTCGGACAGAGCAGAGCTGCGGACTCGTCCCCAGTTTCTTCCTAAGGTGGTGTCAGCGTTTCACCTGAACCAGCTTATTGTGGTACCTGCGGCTACTAGGGACTTGGAGGACTCCAAGTTGCTAGATGTTGTCAGGGCCCTGAAAATATAGGTTTCCAGGACGGCTGGAGTCAGGAAAACTGACTTGCTGTTATCCTGTATGCACCCAACAAACTGGGTGCTCTTGCTTCTAAGCAGACGATTGCTCGTTGGATTTGTAGCACATTTCAACTTGCACATTCTGTGGCAGGCCTGCCACAGCCTAAATCTGTCAAGGCCCATTCCACAAGGAAGGTGGGCTCATCCTGGGCGGCTGCCCGAGGGGTCTCGGCATTACAACTCTGCCGAGCAGCTACGTAGTCGGGGGAGAACACGTTTGTAAAATTCTACAAATTTGATACCCTGGCTAAAGAGGACCTGGAGTTCTCTCATTCGGTGCTGCAGAGTCATCCGCACTCTCCCGCCCGTTTGGGAGCTTTGGTATAATCCCCATGGTCCTGACGGAGTCCCCAGCATCCACTAGGACGTCAGAGAAAATAAGATTTTACTTACCGATAAATCTATTTCTCGTAGCCCGTATTGATGCTGGGCGCCCATCCCAAGTGCGGATTGTCTGCAATACTTGTACATAGTTATTGTTACAAAAATCGGGTTATTATTGTTGTGAGCCATCTTTTCAGAGGCTCCGCTGTTATCATGCTGTTAACTGGGTTCAGATCACAGGTTGTACAGTGTGATTGGTGTGGCTGGTATGAGTCTTACCCGGGATTCAAAATCCTTCCTTATTGTGTACGCTCGTCCGGGCACAGTATCCTAACTGAGGCTTGGAGGAGGGTCATAGGGGGAGGAGCCAGTGCACACCACCTGATCCTAAAGCTTTTACTTTTGTGCCCTGTCTCCTGCGGAGCCGCTATTCCCCCTGGTCCTGACGGAGTCCCCAGCATCCACTACGGACTACGAGAAATAGATTTATCGGTAAGTAAAATCTTATTTTTTTAAAGTCGAATTGAGATGGCATTGAATAGCCCTTGTCGGATCCATTCCGACAAACGAATGTCGGAATGGATCCGACTTCAATTGAATATACCCCCAAATATTACAATGCAGAAACATCATCTTATCGCTTTATTGCTAAATCCTATATTGTGTGGAAAGCAACCTGACATACAATTTTATGTAACTAAATATACTGGCCTTGCGTATCTGTCGCTCTCTGTATGTTTCACTTGTCGAGATTTTGTCTCTGAAACAGGTGCAGTGGATTCGGCCTCCTCCTCTTCCTCCTCCTCGTCTAGTTTTGTAAATGGTGCTACAAGCAAGAACCTACCAGCCGTGCAGACTGTGGCTCCAATGCCTGAGGACTCTGCAGAAAGCATGAGGTAAATGCAGATTATCTGAGACGGTCTCAATGTGAAGAGACATATCGGAACACACATGCATATTAGGACAGAATACACAAACAGTACATGCAATAGGAGTTTACATTTTCCCCACATTCTACCCAACAAATGTGCAACTTCCTCTGACTTACTGTTGTCCCTTGTCTCCCATGGGACTCACAAATCTGCAGCTCAGGTAGGTAACCATATAGGAACCCGAAAAAAGGAGAGGAAAAAGAAAGTTGTTTTTTTCCCCTTTAAATTTCAATAGCTTTATTAGCAACTGTGCATTTACATTGTACCATTATAGTGTCTTACACATTCAGTATGTAACAGTATATTTCAAGTCAAGATTAACTTATTTAATACAGCTATTTAAAATCACATAAAAAAAACCCAAAAATTATGTTCTGATAAACAAAGATCGTATTACAGTGAGTGTGATTACTGTTTGCAGCAGGTTTTGCAGGTGATAAGTGAATTAGCTGCACCATATACCTAGCTGTATATAAAGGGGTACACGTTAGACGTGAATTGGAAATAGATCTGTATACAAGTACGTGTATTCACTTGAGATAATGAAAACTTAGGGATACACAAGGGATGTGGGGAGCCAGCACACACAGTTCGAGGTTTGCAGCACCTTAAGTACTTTGTCAGCCATGATATATGTAATTAAGCCGTGGATGTGGCTGGGAATGGTAACAAGCATTATGAGGAAGATATTATAGAGACGCAGCTTTTCTGGCAAGAAGCAGCAGTTCATGAGGTGTCATTTGCTTCAGCCAGGAGGAGGTTCAGCTGGTCCATGAGAGACAGCAGTCATAGTGACAAATGTACTAAGCCGTGGAGAGAAATAAAGTACCCAACCAATCAGCTTCTGTCATTTTTAAAACACAGCCTGTAACATGGCAGTTAGGAGCTGATTGGTTGGTAGTTTATCTCCCTCCCCAAATACAGTGTCATTCAAAAGTCGCAGTACACCCTTTTGTTTCAAAAACTGTGCAGGAAATAGGAAAACTGAATACTCCAGTAAGGTATTGGTGAGGTGGGCTATCTTTTAGGGTATGTACCGAACATGGGCGCCATATTGAAATCGGCCATCTTGAGTCTGTTCGTTTTCCCATTTCCAGCACAGTTTTTGAAACAAAAGGGTGTACTGCGACTTTGACAATGGTGTACTGCGACTTTTGAATCACCCTGTACACTACACAACAGCACGAATGGGCCACCATTGTCCCATCAGTACTCATTGAGAAGAATAGGCATACGTGCACAATGGCGTCCTATGGAATTGCAATACAAAAGCTGAATTTGACAAATGCATCACCAGAACTTCGCACCTTTGTAAAACGGCCTGTTCCACCACGGAACTTGATGTTTGCTGGCAAAATGCCATGCTCTTGCTCATGTCTGCAGTTACCTTTAGATCATAGCATATGCTAGATCTCATTCATTCCCTACCTCAGAAGTACAGCTCAATAATCTCAGATCATGTCCCCCATTTAACTATAACCATTGTGACTCCTGGCTCAGCATAGATTCCCCGTACATATGAGCATCAGGAAGAGCTCAGCCACCCCATTTGGTTGGCTGTTTGCAGCAAATGTTAACTCACTTTTGCTCATCCTTTTCCCATATAAAGGTAAGCATGTTGGTAAATACGCTATTATAATTTGGGGATTGGAATAATTTTTGTCAAGTTTGTATGACCCACACTGAGGTAGCAAGTCCTGTGAATTAGATAATGTCTAATGCCCTTTATAGGGATGAGATAGCGTCTCTCGGGAATATAGTGATATTCAGGGCTTAAAGTGGTCTTGGAGAGGTGGGGGAACTCACCTCACCTGCAATGCCACAGAAAGGGTGTGGCCTCACAAGGAAGGGGCGTGGCCACACAAAAGTACCACCAATTCAAAATAATGCTTCACAGTAGCACAATCTTATTCACATTGCCCGCCCCACATACTAGTGCCCTTTACACACACAATGCCCACAATAGCAGAGTCCCCCCTTTTACACAGTACGGGAGGCGGAGCCCCCTTTTACACAGTACGGCAGACAGCGTCCCCTTTTACACAGTACGACAGGTAGAGCCCCTTCCAGGGGCAAACGCAGGATTTTATGAGGGGGTTTTATATATATATATATATATATATATATATATATATATATATATATATATATACATATACACACACACTCACTCAGAGTCTTGAAAGTGCAAAAACAGACAAAAAGAGTGACATGGCAAGAGAGGGTGAGAGAGACATGGAGATAGAGACACTGCAAGAGAGACATGGCAAAAGAGAGAGAGATGAAGGGGAGACATGGCAAAATAGAGTGACATGGAGAGAGAGAGAGAGAGACATGGAGAGAGAGAGAATATCAGCAGCAGAAAGACTGGGCACCCAGAGCTGTGAATTGTGGCAGCAGTTACCTGGAGGTCTTCATGAGGAGGGCGAGTTGACTCTCCTACCAGACGCCGAGGCAGGGGCAAACGCAGGATTTTCTTGGGGGGGTTTTCGTTCACGTATGCATGTACATATGTTGTGATAGATATATATATATATATATATATATATATATACACACATACATACACTTCTGTACATATACATACATACTTACACACAGCATACATACATGCATGGCATACTTTCAAAAACATATATACATAACTACTCGGATCAAACATACACACTGCAGACACACACTGAGCATACGTACGTACGTACATATATACACACACACACACACACACACACCATACATGCATACACACAGAGCATGCATACATATACACACAGAGCATACATACACACAGCATATACACATACACACACATAGCATGCATACACACAGCACATACACACACATAGGATACATATACACACATAGGATACATACACACGGCACATGATACACACAGCACATGATACACATATAGGATACATGCACACAGCACATGATACACACATAGGATACATGAACACAGCACATGATATACACACACAGGATACATGCACACAGCACATGATACACACACACACACACACAGGATACATGCACACAGCACATGATACACACACACAGGATACATGCACACAGCACATGATACACACACACAGGATACATGCACACAGCACATGATACACACACACAGGATACATGCACACAGCACATGATACACACACAGGATACATGCACACAGCACATGATACACACACAGGATACATGCACACAGCACATGATACACACACAGGATACATGCACACAGCACATGATACACACACAGGATACATGCACACAGCACATGATACACACACAGGATACATGCACACAGCACATGATACACACACACAGGATACATGCACACAGCACATGATACACACACACAGGATACATGCACACAGCACATGATACACACACACAGGATACATGCACACAGCACATGATACACACACACAGGATACATGCACACAGCACATGATACACACACACAGGATACATGCACACAGCACATGATACACACACAGGATACATGCACACAGCACATGATACACACACAGGATACATGAACACAGCACATGATACACACACAGGATACATGCACACAGCACATGATACACACACAGGATACATGAACACAGCACATGATACACACACAGGATACATGCACACAGCACATGATACACACACAGGATACATGAACACAGCACATGATACACACACAGGATACATGCACACAGCACATGATACACACACAGGATACATGAACACAGGCCATGATACACATACAGGATACATGAACACAGGCCATGATACACATACAGGATACATGCACACAGCACATGATACACACACACACACAGGATACATGCACACAGCACATGATACACACACACACAGGATACATGCACACAGCACATGATACACACACAGGATACATGCACACAGCACATGATACACACACAGGATACATGAACACAGCACATGATACACACACAGGATACATGCACACAGCACATGATACACACACAGGATACATGCACACAGCACATGATACACACACACAGGATACATGAACACAGCACATGATACACACACAGGATACATGCACACAGCACATGATACACACATAGGATACATGAACACAGCACATGATACACACACAGGATACATGCACACAGCACATGATACACACATAGGATACATGAACACAGCACATGATACACACACAGGATACATGAACACAGGCCATGATACACATACAGGATACATGCACACAGCACATGATACACACATAGGATACATACACACAGCACATGATACACACATAGGATACATGAACACAGCACATGATACACACATAGGATACATGAACACAGCACATGATACACACATAGGATACATGAACACAGCACATGATACACACATAGGATACATGAACACAGCACATGATACACACACAGGATACATGCACACAGCACATGATACACACGTAACTTATAAACACATAGCCCCCCCCCCCTCTTCCTTCCAAACACCAGGGCAGTGGGTTCCTCACCCGGCCAACTAAGCCCCCCCCTACACTTAAAACAAATACCTGTGCTCAACTGCAGTACAGTTCACTGCAAACATTTCCGTCCTGCCTCACCTGGCCGGCCAGCTCTGTCACATGGGAGGTCTGCCTGGGAGGAGCTGCAACTTTCTCTGCAGCTACTGTTGCTCCCCGTACATTCAGCCAGCCTGCCTCCGTCCTCTCCTCAGTTAGTGGAGGCAGCTGCCGGCAGCCGCACCGCACAGTCTATTTGCGGATATGATTAATCAGCTGAGACGATGGATCGGCGTGCAGGGGGGGGTTTCTAGGTACTCGGAAACCCCCCCTGCGTGCGCGGCTCAGTCACACTCCGGCGGCTGTGGCAGAGGGGGGGGAGAGAAGGCACTTTGAACCTGGCGCCGGCTGAGCGCCATTCACGGCTCCTGGACCGTCAGCTAATGAGAAGCTGCCACTTGGCAGCTTTTCATTGGCTGGCGGTCTGCGAGCCGTGAGTGGCTCACGCCAGATTTTGAAAAAGCCTCATCTACTTCTAATTGGTGCTGCAGCCGGTCCGCGAGCCGTGATTGGCTGGCGGCCGCTGCCACCTTTATAATGGAACAGGGACAGGATGCTGTGGCCGGGCGGAGGCGGAACTGGTTCCGCCTGCAATTAGAGGTGACTGAACGCAGTTCCGGCCCACTTTAACCACTGGTGATATTCTTGTAAAGTCCTATCTTCTTTTCAGACACTGCTATTTACAAACCTTTAATACTTTTTTTCTGATTTCAAATGTGTTGCAAAGGGTTCTGCAGTGGCTGGATGTTCCGATGAGGATAGATGATTGTGTTTAGTGCATCTCTGCGCACATAAGGGGTCTGAGGGCCTACAATTAGAATATACTTTAGCTCTAGAGTTCTTTGACAGTATGTCTATCCATTAGATGAAACCTTCTCCAAATCCAAAGGCAATTAGAGTTGTTTTAAGGTTAAGCCAACGAAGATTCAAATGCCTTAGCAGCACCTTGCAAAACCAGTTCTCTTTTACTATAATTGTCATAGGGGAAATAGATATTCTCATAGTCGCTCCTGATTGCAAAGAATATACAATGTCCATGCATGAGTCTATCTACCTCCGTGTGGATAATTGCCTGACATAGTCTGGTAACTAATGCCGTCTTCTATCATTGGGGTGGAGGTGAGCGCATGTACAGTATTGAGAGAGAGCTTCCGCACACTGGGGGTAATTCCAAGTTGATCGCAGTAGGATTTTTGATAGCAATTGGGCAAAACCATGTGCACTGCAGGGGAGGCAGATATAACATGTGCAGAAAGAGTTCGATTTGGGTGGGTTATTTTATTTCTGTGCAGGGTAAATACTGGCTGCTTTATTTTTACACTGCAAATTAGATTGCAGATTGAACACACCCCACCCAAATCTAACTCTCTCTGCACATGTTATATCTGCCTCCCCTGCAGTGCACATGGTTTTGCCCAATTGCTAACAAATATCCTGCTGCAATCAACTTGGAATTACCCCCAACTGATCATGGACTTTTTAGCTCAGTCTATAAAATTCAGTCACTAGGCCTTGAAGACCATAGGTTTCTTTTTAAAAATGAATCCAAAAGGCAAATTAGCGGTTGATTCTGTGCACCTGGGCCTAACTATGGTGCACTGTAGGTGGGACAGATGTAACATGCAGAGAATTAGATCTAAGAGGGGCGTGTCCAGACTCAAATCTAAATTAAAGTGTAAAAATAAAGCATCTCTGTATTTGTGGGCTACATGCAAAAAGCAGCCAATATTTACCCTGCATGCAAAATAATGTATTTGCATCTCTTGCATTGCAACATGGTTTTGCCCAGGTGCAAAGTTACTTGCTTTTTCTGGCTTTACTCAGAATCAGCCTCTTAATCTGCAAGTTAATGTAATTGTAGCATTACACATATCACATTGAGCCAGAGGTGGGTGTACATGGCCGTAGTTCAATAATCGGTGTGTTATTCTTTCACAGCAGCTTGCTGTGCAATCTCACTGATACACCCCATAGAGGTGAATTGCGATGTTCAGCCTACCCTAATAGGCACACATATATGCAGCTGAGCACCGCGGGATCAAGTTGAATCTGTGATGAATCCCTATGTCTGTCACGAACATGTGTAATAGAAGACATATGGCAGGGGCAAATGCAGGATTTTTCCGGGGGGTTTCTATAGATAGACATATATACACACACCCACACACACTCATATATGGCAAGAGTATATTACACACACATTCATATAAACATATACTGTACACACAGACACACGTATGTCACGCATACATTACACACACACATCTCTTACCTACAGCAACTTCGTGTTGTAGACGGGAAAGAGAGAACGCGGGCATGATATTACTAAGCCCCATCCACTCACTGCAAAATGCCGTGGCAATTTTTTGCACAAGGGGACGGCATTAGTAATATTGTGCCCACTCTCTCTCCTCTGTCAGGGGGATTTCTGGGTACTCAGAACCCCCCTGCATGTGCTACTGCATGGCATGTGCTAATATTGCGTGAAGATTTTATTTTTGGTCTAGGTGTATATAGCAGTTAACCCTCATGGAAAAAGAGATGTTATAGGAGGGGATAGAAGGTCTGCTTCTTACACAGCAAAGTTCCAGTGACACTATGTTATAATGCCCTAGCGGTGCCCCCACATGAGGCACCAGCCACCAACAAGACAAGCAGCTGCTTATGCAAAGCTACCGCCCCTTCATATTAGGGCTACACTGTGAGTGTGGAGCTTGGCTATGATGTCACAGCCTACCACACACATATGCAGTTCCAGGAGGTGAGAATGCCGCTCCTACCAGTGACTGCTTTGGTAACAACATAGAAGGAATATGCAGATTTTGTGTCGTATATTTGGCTCACTTACGCATAACAGAGAATTATATAGGAAGAAATGGAGAATCCACTTTACAACTCGTATTTCCATTTGGTTCTTGCTTAAGGTACAGTAACTCAAACTGCTCAATTCTCTTAACTATTTTGGATGCTCCTGTTGAATATTGTGAGAAGGGAGTGTGATCATCCATCTCCCCATGCCCTGTTTCATTGCAAGGATTTTATTCCTGATCATGTTAGTAGTGTGTAGCCTTGGAATATGCATTTATAGCCTTTTCATAAAGTGTACAGCTCCATGTTCTTTTTATCCTACTGCTTAACATCCCTACATTACACTAATGAATGGTAACAGTTTATTAGCCATAGTCCGCATTTAAACTTGTTGAGATGTAAGGATATTTTGGGCATAGTAAATATAACATGTAGTTTCATAAGCATAAAGATGGAGCATTTTGACCAGCACCAAACATTGACCTACTATAGACTTAAATAACTACATGTAATGTGGAAGAGAAGACACACTATCAGATTTTAGCGGTGCCTGGTACAGCGGTAGCCTTTGCACACTGACGTGACTTGAACATGGAAATGTTAAAACTGCTGAAGAATAAATTCTCCTTTTATTTTTGTTTTTGTTTTTTTTAAAACCCTAGGAAAAGGAGAAACTCTGAGTTTCCCTCCAGCATATTGCAAGTGGGACACGGGGAAAGCGACCCGGTCCAGCACGGCAAGTAAGAACGTACAACGTAACACAGCTCAACATGAATGTTATATGCTTTGCTTCCATACATACGTGTGGCGAAAACTTTATTGATTCAGCTGACATGTCATTGAGTGGGGAAGGCCCATAGAAGATAATCTCCAACCTTTCTCTAACTATGCAATTGGCAGCACATCCACATAATGTGCAACAGCATTGTCCAGTAATGGAGAGCAGTTGTATATTAAGGCTGTCCTTACATGGAGAGTCACGTTACTCACAGCTGCAGTATTAGGTGAGATGCTGAGCATACTCCCGAAGCACAATGCTAATACAGAATGAGGATGAGCTCTCTGAGAATAGTTGTGTCTTGGTGCATTGCCATATTTGGCCTTACGTGATGCAACCAGTAGCTCCTTTCCATTCTAGAGGAGTGCTTTACATTCTAGAGGAGTGCATCACCAACTGTTTGGAAAACTGTACGCACTTAAGGAAGCTAAGCTTGTCCTGTTTTCTCCTGAATGACTAGAAGCAGAACCTCTTGGCAACAATTCAAGGTTTATAGAGATCTCCTGCTACAAAGGGTCCTTTCCTATTGCCAGGTAGAGGATAGTGACATAGTCTTGGAAGTTTAGTGGTTTTGCAATAAATTGTGTGGTCTAGGTGGTGGTTACTTAGAGGAGATACTTTTAGTTCATACTACAACGGTGCAAGAAAATATTTAGCAACCAATCTATGCAATCAGCCATTCCTCCAGAAAATTCTCTGGACTTTGGTTATCTACAGATGTGTTCTCTTACATCCTAAACAGTCTTTGAAGTTGCGTCATGCCGTGGCAGGACTTGGTAGCGCCGAACGTCTTTTTTTTTTTTAATTTTATTTTTTGAGTATTTTTCCGCTAAAATACATTCCGAAATGCCATGTAACAGTGTTTTCCATGAAAACACTGTAGCATAGCATTTTGTATGCAAATACAGTCTCAGTCACACACAGAACATAGGCTTTCTGCATATCATTTTAATCAGCAGAAGCTGCTCGTGTGTCTTACATTACTTTGCGTCTAAGATGCATTTTCGTGGAAAAAAAAAACGCTAAAAAGACACTTGGCGCTACCGAGTCACACGGCACTCACGCGTTATGTGTAACGCGACTTGTAGAGCAAAGATGTAAGAGGACACATCTGTATTAGGCAGGCCTAGCGAGCCAATATTGCTTCTCTGCAACTTAGTCTGTTTATTATGAAGACTAGTTTAACAGGCAGGGACAGACACCAAAATTCAGATAAACTAGTGAGTATAACGGCGGCTGCTTACTTTTGTCTGATGCTAGATCAGTCTGAGAATAGTGATGTAAGCCGCCATTTTAGTCCTCCCACCAATGACACAGGAGACTCTATCTGACAAAATTTCCTGTCAGGACACATGGTTAAAGTGGAAAAGAATATTACACCGTCTTTTAAATCTGTTTATATTTCTTCCATATTAGAACATAATTAACAGCCTTCTACTCACCAATTCTTACAATTTGATTATTCAAAGAAGATGTGGGCGCTGATTAACTCAAAATTAGCAAAAATAATAATTTTAAATTACTAGCCACCCTTCTGGCTGCCCACAATGGTGAACCTGGGTATCCACCATAAAGTGCAAAAGAAGAGAGAATGTTATGGGCGCTCAGAAAGGATAATCGTGCAACAGCTGCTAGTTTTGTAAATATATAAATTTATTGGTAAAACATTTTTTCTAAGAATAGACACTGTAAGACTGAGAGCCTGTATATTACATCTAAACAGTTAAAATAAACATAAAAGATATATAAATAAAATAAAGGACTGTGTCCTAAATCTCTGGACTTGCTGGCAATTAAACACAAAGCCTATTAAATGTTATATTTTTTGCATGCATAAGCCGGCTGTTAGTAGCTATAATGGGTTTAAGTATATTGAGCTCAATTGCAAGTTAGAAAAAGCTGGTTAGTGCTTGATAGAGCCTGTTTATACTTCACCAATACAAGGCTGATGGAATGAGTGTTCGATGGTATAAGCTTGTAAAGATGACAGACGGACGAAATTCACGTCTGTCTGATGTACATAACTTGCTTGATCCACTGGCTGGCTTAATAGCAGACCGCTCAGCGGCGGTTCCCCTAGGAGAGTCCTGCTGTTCGTTGGTGATGTCGTGTGCAGACAACCGTCGCTATGCCAGGGAGAGAACAGGGACAGAAAGTCCGAACAGCAAGTCCAGGATGGCAGGAGACGCTGTAGTGCCGCGTTCCGCGGCTTCCGGGTTCGGGGCTTCCGGCTGTGTTCCACCTGCGTTCCACAGTCGTTCCAGATACCTCATAACAGACTTTACTATGTCATTATTTATTCAACTACAATATGCCAGCATGAAGCTATGTGTGAAAAATTAAATATAATCTCACAGTTTCTATATCAGTATAGAAGGTAATTTCAGCCATGTGCTGTTTCATTATTTGATCATCAAGAAATGCTGCCACCTTTTATATTTAAGAGCAGTCAAGTTGGCAGCTTGTTCTAGACCCTACAGGTTTGTGCCTAGGAGAGCAAACATCTGCAATGATCTCATTGAAGTAATTATTGCTGCTGGACAGTCTGTAAAGGGCTATGGCGCCATCTCCACACATTGCTCTGCAGTCATAGAAATGGCTTATAAATGGAGAATGCTGACTGTTCTTAAGCTTCCCAGAAGGTGGCGTCCGAGCAAATTCACCCAAAGAATGGACCGTATAATGATCTGAGAAATTACAAATAACCAAAAAGCTACATCCATGGATCTACAATCCTCTGTTATTATGGTAAATGTTAACTCCATAAGAAAAGACAGAACAGGTTTGGATTTCATGTAACTGTAGCCAGTAGAAAGTGCTGTGTTTCTGTAAAAAAAAACAACAACATTGTACAGCTACATCACCTGGAACCTTAGCAATTATTAATTCCTTTTTATATTTTATCTCTATATCAGAATATTCTAGAGGAAATTGTGAGGTCATTTATCCAGCAACACAATTTCAGCTAAGATTCTATCAAACAAACAGAGAATCATCTAAACTAAACCGTCAGTCTAGAACTGAAAGCCAAAAGAATCAAGATTTTGGAATAGACAAGTCAACGTCCATACCTCTGCCCCATTTAGATGCTAGGGGAAGACTTTTAGAGCTCTTAATTAGTGAATGCCCTTAAAAGTAAATGCAAAAATTCCATCAGTACCTCGTAGGGACTGATAAACTAAAAATAAAAGGGACTGAGAAAATGATGATCATAGGTCTTCAAGTTACTGAATCATAGGGTGTATATTACTGCGGATTCGGTTTGCTTATTTTCTGTTGCATATATAATGACAAACTTAAAATCTGTTATGGGTTGTCACATTTTAAATTAGATTTAGCAAATTTTAGACCTTTGTGTAGACTAGATGATATTTCTCTGATGGAGCACTCAGTGGCTTATTTGTTATACCGTTCTAGCACTAGGTATAACCCTCCTCTAACCCTAGAGCAGTCTGAATTATTTATCACAAGGAATCAGCAAGTACCTGGAAACCCTAGAGATTCTAGTAGTCCGTGTTGCCATAACTTCATGCAGTTGCTGCTGACTTATTTGAATTGGGATCAGGTGACTATGGGGGCCAGTGGAGTACACTGAACTCACTGCCATATTTGTGGAACCAGTTTGCAATGAAGTGTGCTTTGTGACATGGTGCATTATCTTGCTAAAATAAGCTATTAGAAGTGGGTAGACTGACCTTAAGTGAATGCACTTGGGTAGCAACAATACTTAGGTAGGCTGAGGCATTTTAAGTAATGCTCAGTTGGTATTAAGGGGCCTAATGTGTACCTACACCATTACACCACTCACAGCCTATTGACACAAGGCAGAATGGATCCATGTTGTTTACGCCAAATTCCTATCACCTTTCTTAATTTGTCACATTTCTTCCCCATTCTTCTGTTTTGGTTTGACCAACAACTGGACCTCTTGACCAGGTCTGCATGTCTTTATGCATTGTGTTGCTGCCACATGTTTGGCTAATTAGATATTTGTACTAACGAGCAGGCAAAGAGATATAACTAATAAAGTGGTCACTTAGTGTATGTAAAAAGGCAGATTTGCATGGATGTACGGTCTTGTTTGTTACTAAATATAAAAGAACACTCATATTTACAGGAAGCCGTATGCTTGTTTCTTATGTGTTGCTACTAATAACAGCTTGTAATATAATTAAAATAGCATTTGCATGTATGTTCATCCTATTTCCACAACATAATGACATATGTAGGCACTGAATAATTAATCACGTACATGGTTCCAGATTCCTCACTGGCAATCAAGAATCACCTGTCTAGTCATGCATGTAATTAATGCACATTCATCTGTGTGGTTGTTTTTTTGTTTGTTTTTTTGTGTGGTGGTTATATTTTCTATTTAACCCTCTATTTGTTTCCTCTTTTAAAACACTTAGAAAAAGTTGAGTTAGGGCAGTTGTATTACTGTTGGTGTGATATATTGCACACATACCTCATTATTTGTGTAATAGAGTAGTTTCTGGAATCAGGCTATGTAGTGCACTGGTGACTTATATGGAGCAATTATTCAACAGGTAGAAGCCAACAGTCCATTAAGACCAAATCAAACTAGAGCGGCTGTCAAAAACGCAACACACATTTTGTTAATTAGAAATTATTTCAGTTAATGAGGTTGATGTGATTTTGTGTGCTTCACATATTGCACCACAGAATTCCTAACACTCTACCAGCAGTGCCAAACCTGTAACCAATATGTGCCAGCAGTGCCAAACCCGTAAATACTATATGCCAGCAGTGCCAAACCCTTAAACACTATGTGCCAGCAGTCCAAACCCGTAATGCCCTCAGAATAACTTCCAAATTGAGACTGGATTTGAGGGGACTGTCCTACCGCCCTGTCTGCCAGTCATATTGATGCCCCAACCTTTCATGACCATGGCCTCTTTATGTGCACACCATATTTCTGCAAGGTATCCTTGTTTTAAGCTCTAATAGTCTACATGCACTGCCAAATAAAACATGAAGACAAATTGTTTTATGTACTTACATGTAAAGTTCTGGACAGGTGTTTTAGTCTCTGCCAATGTTTACAGACCACAATTATACAGATGTGGTCTACCACCACTCACCAGGGATGTAGGGGTGAAGCGTTGCATCAGTTACTGAAAACATTAATCAATCAGGATTGTAGAAGAACTAATAGAAATATGTGTGTGACAGTAACTCTGTACATTATAAGTTTGCAATAGACATTGGGTAAAATAGCTGAAAAGTATGAGCTGATATCAATTGTCCTTCGTAAGTCTACACCCACCAGAGAGTAAACATTTAGGGTTTATCCAAAATAAATCCGTCACCTTATGTACAAGGACTATGCATGCTGCATGTGGATGGTGTAAATGTTGGTACAGTGGAACATATATGTGACAGCATATACATGCATCTAAATGGTGCACCTGAGCAAGTGTGTATTGGTTTGGCCTAGCAGAAAGCGGTAACTCTATAAATAGCTCCATTGTGTGTGCGCAGAATGTTCCTTATTTTCGGATCTCCATCATACCTTATGCCCGCACACATCAGAACTATGTAAGGAAGGACGGAACAATCACTGTTTCATCCTTCATTAATATACACCGGGTCACATGCAGATATCTTCTGGTTGGCCATACAGCATGGCTGACCAAAAGATATCGCATGCGACAACAGGAGCGCACACATCGTGGGTACACACGCTACGATCTGGTCGTTATGATGCTTTGATTTGGCCAGACACAACATTGCGCTGACATCGTTCAGGTGTGTAGCCACTCTAAGGGGTATATGCAATTGCGGAATTCGACCGTTTTTGGATTCCCGCCGGGACCCGAATTCGACATATTCAATAAATAACTGATTCAACAGTCCCGCTGTCGAAAAATGGACCACTTGACGAATAGTGGGCGGGCTGGATTCGACTTCATGGACGGCACAAAAGTGTTCAAAAAATCCTGAACATAAATGCGTGGGGTCCTCCCACCTAAGCATAACCAGCCTCGGGCTCTTTGAGCCGATCCTGGTTGTAAAAATACGGGGGGGGGGGGGGGGGGGGGGGGGAGGGAATGACAGGGGTTCCCCCGTATTTTAACAACCAGCACCGGGCTCTGCGTCCGGTCCTGGTGCCCAAAAATACGGGGGACAAAAGACGTAGGGGTCCCCCGTATTTTTCACACCAGCACCGGGCTCAAATAGCCAGAGAGATAATGCCACAGCCAGGGGAAACTTTTATACCGGTCCCTGCGGCCGTGGCATTAAATCCCCAACTAGTCACCCCTGGCCGGGGTACCCTGGAGGAGTGGGGACCCCTTAAATCAAGGGGTCCCCCCTCCAGACACCCAAGGGCCAGGGGTGAAGCCCGAGGCTGGACCCCCCCCCCCCCCAATCCAAGGGCTGCGGATGGGGTGCTGATAGCCCAAGTGTAAAATGAAAGAATATTGGGGTTTTTTTTGTAGAAGAACTACAAGTCCCAGCAAGCCTCCCCCGCAAGCTGGTACTTGGAGAACCACAAGTACCAGCATGCGGGGGGGAAACGGGCCCGCTGGTACCTGTGGTTCTGCTACAAAAAAATACCCAAATAAAAACAGTACACACACACCGTGACAGTATAACTTTATTACATACATGCACACCAACATACACACATACTTACCTATGTTGACACGAAGAGTCGGTCCCCTCCTCCACGTAGAATCCACGGAGTACCTGTAAATAAAATTATACTCACAACAATCCTGTGTAGATCGGTCCTCTTCTTGTTTGTAATCCACGTACTTGGCAAAATAAAAAAACGGAAAACACGGACCACGCACTGAAAGGGGTCCCATGTTAACACATGGGACCCCTTTCCCCGACTGGCGGGACCCCCCGTAACTGCTGTCAAAGAGGGTCCCTTCAGCCAATCAGGGAGTGCCACGTCATGGCACTCTCCTGATTGGCTGTGCGCGTCTGAGCTGTCAATCAGGTGGCGCACTCGAGATACAATGGTGCGCATAGACGCTCCATTGTATCCAATGGTGGGAACTTTGCGGTCAGCGGTAGACCGTGAGGTTATGTGGGGTCACTCTTGTGGTTTTATTTACAGGTACCCCGTGGATTCTACGTGGAGAAGGGGACGACTCTTCGTGTCAACATAGGTAAGTATGTGTGTATGTTGGTGTGCATGTATGTAATAAAGTTATACTGTCACGGTGTGTGTGTACTGTTTTTATTTGGGTATTTTTTTTGTAGTAGAACTACAGGTACCAGCGGGCCCGTTCCCCCCCCACCGCATGCTGGTACTTGTGGTTCTCCAAGTACCAGCTTGCGGGGGAGGCTTGCTGGGACTTGTAGTTCTTCTACAAAAAAAAAAACAATATTCTTTAATTTTACACTCTGGCTATCAGCCCCCCATCCGCCGCCCTTGAATGGGGGGGGGGGGGGAACAGCCTCGGGCTTCACCCCTGGCCCTTGTGTGGCTGGAGGGGGGGACCCCTTGATTTAAGGGATCCCCACTCCTCCAGGGTACCCCGGCCAGGGGTGACTAGTTGGGGATTTAATGCCACGGCCGCAGGGACCGGTATAAAAGTGTCCCCCGGCTGTGGCATTATCTCTCTGGCTAGTGGAGCCCGGTGCTGGTGTGAAAAATACGGGGGACCCCTACGTCTTTTGTCCCCCGTATTTTTGGCACCAGGACCGGACGCAGAGCCCGGTGCTGGTTGTTAAAATACGGGGGAACCCCCGTCATTTCCCCCCCCCCGTATTTTTACAACCAGGACCGGCTCAAAAAGCCAGAGGCTGTTTATGCTTAGGAGGGGGGAACCCACGCATTTTTTTTCAGGATTTTTTAACACTTTCACACCCCTTCCAACTGAAAAACATGCACTGATCTCTCCATATTATTGTAGTTAGTAAAAAAAAAGATATATTCTTTTAAAAAATTGATTCAATAATACTTGTGGCTCCTAAGGACAAACCAAGTAGATAATCCTTTCTAATATAAATAGATATGCTATTAGCAATAAAAAAGCACCAAAAAATTCATGTTTTTAAAAAGCTTCATTAGATCACGACAGGAAAATGAGGCGGAATGAAATTGACGAAATAACTGTCGAAAAGCACTGTTGTTGAATCGACATTCTTCAATTGACTATACTTTTGTCGAAAAGCCGCATTTTAACATTGCAGACATGTCGAATTGAAAAAATGTCGAATTGCCAAAAGTCGAAAATGAAACGGCAGGTTTTTTGTCGAAAAATACTGTATTGCATTGTCAAATCAAGTTCGACAGGTTTTTTGTGTCGAAAATTACCCGTTTTTCGACATTTTCGGCAATTCGACCGCAATTGCATATACCCCCAAGTGTAGACAAGAGAGGGACAATGGTGTTATGTGAGTTATGTTTGCTGATGGTATTCTTGCTCAAGCCAATATGTAAATGTTTTTTTTTAAACTGCATTGTGTATACAATATTACCCCATTGAGATGACTGTAACTGCATTGCAGATACAATATTACCCCATTGAGATGACCGCGGGCCTGATTCATTATGGATCGTTACTGAGGCTGAGATAGCGATGTTCACAAATCTGCCCTTGCTAAAATTCACACGTGTAGAGCTGCACAGAAAGGACAAAAGAATGACCAGCGATGCATTAGCAAATCTGCGTATGCAGTAGTAGATTTGCAATGCATATGCAAAAAAAGAACCACAAAGACATTTGTGGCTGACCCCAGCATATTCAAATCAATGAGAATGCTGTCACACCGGGCGCCATGTTTTTTTAACGCAGCGTTCACAGATGACATTGTCAATCAAATGCATACTTTTTACAGTTATGCTGCATACGCAAGGCGATCACATTTTGGGCTTCGTGCATGTGCAAAGTGTTTGCAGCGCATGCACAGTCTGCCGATAATCGCTCACTGCGTCCTATCTCACATTTGCAAATGGTAGTGAATCAGGCCCTGTAACTGCATTGCATACCCAATATGCTCACATTGAGATGATTGTAACTAGAGATGTGTGGATTTGGAATTACCTGGATTTCAAAATGGCATCTTGTTGGATCTCTGATGTCATGTGTTTTGGATAGCCAATAAGAAAACTCCTGATAAATCCTAACTTTTGTTAATTTTGGTTAAGTACCGAGTATATCCAAATCCGCACATCTCTAATTGTATCTGCATACATAGCCAAATTAAGGGGGGAATTACGGGCACAGGGGGATACTGTACCCTGGGCGCCCCCCCCCCCCCCAGATGGAGCACACTGTCATCACTAGCTTTCCATCTTGTGCAACAGCTTAACAAGGCCGTCAGATTGTGAGTAGGACAGGTTGCAGTGCGGGGACAAAGGAGTATCAGGTTTCATGAGCTACTGACAGAGCTTCCTGACTAGAGGAGAGATGGGGGGGGGGGGACCTGTAATTAACCCAGGCTTCTCTTTCCTGCCTGGGTGTCTGCATCCAATGTATCCTGTTATCTAGTGAGAGCATTCTGGTCTAGATAGAGTGTGTAAGAAGTACAGAGGCTGCTGCTATACTTGCATGTGACCAGATAAATTATAGATTTTATTTTTCTATGTTTATTTTAAGGTTGTTTAAGTTGTCGTTCCACTACAAGAAAATTTCATGATATATTTGTCTCTCAATTAGATGGAGCTCGAAACAGTACCCAGGCATTGTTAAACTATTAGTTTAAATCTAATTTAGACCATTGGTTTACATTTAATATACACAAGCCATGTTCTCCAACATTACCCATTCCAGCAGGGACAAAATACTGCCTGCTTAATTTATGATTGCAATTACCTGTATTGAAATAACTTTATTAAATAAATAGTTTGACACAGGTGATGGCAATCATATAGAGGGAAGTCCAGGTAGAGAGCGTTTTGCCCCTTTAGGAATGGAACATGTTGGGAGGTATGCACAAACTAACATACACACCCCTTCCCCCCAGGCCCCCCTTTCTTAAGTGCCCTGGGCCTCCCCAGGCTTAATCCGACCATGATTGTGTATACAATATTGCCCCATTGAGATGACTGTAACTGCATTGTTGCGTGTCAAACCTGCTGAACATGATGTGTTTGTAAAATATAGTGTGCCACAAGTTGAATGCACTTGACATGTAAATGTGTAGCATTTTTTTTTTAAATGCTTTAAAATTTCAGAGCTGTTTATATTTTCTAAACATATATTATGAAGGCATGTTACGTGCAGAGGTTTAACACTCATTTCTATGTAGCCTAAATATCTGTATAATCTTTGTCATTAAATCTAATGATGACCTGCGGAATCATTTTTTGCTATCCTTTGTAACCTGTGGAACATTTGTCCACCAAGGCTGACTGTATACCTGTGGCAGCAATCTTTATAAATGCTAGTGTATTCCTTTCAGCTATATTTACCAACATAGTTTACATAGTGTACCGTCACTAAACAAAGCCTGTTTTTCCTACTCCATAAGATAGATACTACGGAAATAATAGTAGACTGATGACCATGGGGATATCCAAAAATACATTTTCTAATCCAGTGCAGCATATCTTGATGAGTTTCAGACTCCCCCATCACATGTTCAGCTCCCCGCTGTGTCTGCCTCACCATCCAATGAGCTGCAATACAAATGGTGTCAACCACTCCTTCTGTGATTCCCAGAATTCACTTGGCATTAGTCAGAGGTCTTGGTGACCATTGTTTTTGGGTGAATTGTCTCTGTGACCCCATCACTGGTATAATTATTTTCATTATAATTAGTAATGATGGTTCCTAGCTGCTTCCTATCCGCTTATCATGTGCAATGATATTCGAGTGTGCACATACTTGGTCCTCGTACATCATAAATTTGCATCACCAAAAGAACTTCGGCTGAAGTAACCAGCTCTTCTGGCTTCCCCTTAGAACACACAGGGCTCCCAGTCCTCCAAGGCATTTATTGTGACCCTCATTTACTAGACACCAGTAGATTATATTGTTTGATATTAATGGTGTTTACCATTTGTTTCCATTGTGTTAACTGTGGCCTCCTTAGACTTCTGTAGGTGGTTGTGTGATATTTGGCAATCCGTATTAAAGCCAAGGAGGTTAGGACCAAGAAGTTGGCATCATTCATCAGTTTTACCGCATTCACCATAACTACAGTTCAGTTACTTGGAAATCTAATGAACACCTGACTGTTGCCTTAAAAGTGTTTTTTGCATTAATCATTGTGCATGTACAGTTCAAAAGCACATGTGGCACCTTCAGAGCTTCTGGTTGATTTCAATAGGCTCCATCACTCTGATTTTTAAAATGTTATGAAATGTGCAGATGATACCCTATTTTGTTTCCAGTTTTGTTGCAAGCATTCATAGATAGTAATAGAAATGACAGACTTCATAGCAAATGTTTTTTTGCTGACTAAAAATAATGAAAGCATGCAGAAATAAAATTTTTATAATGTCATAAAGATTAAAGGCACCAAACAACAAATAAACACAGAAAACTGCAAAAAATATATAATTGCTTCCCTTTTTCATAAGCAAATGTTACCTTATTTAAATTTTTGCTAAAATTTTTTTATTACAAACTTTAATTGAGTTGTTTTACATTTTTATCCCTACATTTGAAACTTTGTAATTGAAGCCGATTGCTGCATTGAACACTATTCTGGGAATATAAATATAGATGTATTTTTTTATTTTCTTTGGGTTATATTTTGTATTTATTTTCTTTGGGTTATACTTCGCTCAGTGGTTTGAACATTTTTTTTTCTCCCTGTTTTTTCTTCACAGTATCACTGCCAAATTAGAGAGAGCACTGGAAAAGGTTGCTCCTCTCCTGCGTGAAATCTTTGTTGATTTTGCCCCTTTCCTGTCACGGACGTTGCTTGGAAGTCATGGACAAGAGCTGTTGATTGAAGGTATACATTATTCTTGTTATATGTTGGTACTACTGAACTTTTGTTTGTAATTTCTGTAATTTATTTGTTTGAACTTTGTATTTTTTACTCTATTGCTTTATGGGAGAGGGTTTAGAGATATAGTAAGTAAAAAATGTTTTTCATAATATAACACATTTTAAAATAATTTTTAGTTTATTTAAACATTCTCCAATTGGCTACTTTTCCCATATTTGTTTTATTAGAACTTTTTATTAAACTAGTTAAGTAGCGGGTGTATGCACGTGTTTTGGAATATTCTTGGTTTCTGTACAGCGGAATGTGACAATGCTTCACAAGCTAAGAATAATTTATATATATATATATATATATATATATATATATATAAGCTAAACTTTTAAGTGGTTAGTTCAGTTAGTGGCGATGTGCCTATTTTGCCACTACAGCGCCAGTTTTCCTGCGCACCTGACTAGATTCAGGTAAGTATCGGGGGATGCAAGGTTCCGTGATTAGCTGTTTCGGTACTTGATGTACTATATAAAGCATCCAAACTAACTGGATCAACCCCATACATTGAGAAAATTTCACATCTGTGTCCTGTTTGTTGTCTACTTAAAAAATGTGCAACTTTCTATACAGTATGAGCTGTTTGTCTATTAAGGTGAAATGTTTTTGCTAGCAAGCAACTCACAATCTCTTCCCGTCCTCCATGAAACTCCATAGTTTTCAGCATTGACGTTAACTTATTCCCCTGTATAAGGGAAGAATTTGCAGTTGGAGTAAGCAGTAAACTCTTGATTTATGAAGTATCATTATTTTTTTATTACAAATACCAGTCCCTTCCCTTCCCTAAACTCCTATCTTATTATGTCTGGAAAGAAAGATATATTGCAACATAAAACACTTATTCTACATGTAATTTGTCAGTGGGTCAGAATATCTGCTTTTCATTTTAGCTAAATACATGTTTTTTTAATTGACATTGTGGTATGACAATGGGTAATTTTAAAAATGTCATTTAGCTAGAGCTCTGGCTTAGATGTGTGGACACGCATTTGTGTGTTTGCCTGTGTAACCATAAACCTTCTTCTTCTTTTTTTTCTCTTTTTTCTTTAAACAAACATCTGAGGTTTAGAGAGAGAAATGGTGACTTGTGAGTAGGTCTGTGATCTGAATTACTAACCTGTGCACAAATGTTGGACAAATCCCTCTAAAGTACTTAGGAGGAGTAACATTTGCTGCACAGGAAGAGACCTTCATTATCTTGTTAATTTGAATAAAACAAGAACTCACAGTCAATTTAAATCTACAAGTAGGTTGTCTGCAGGGTTTGCAATGTTCATTTCTCTATATAAAATTCATATTTAACTTTGCAAAACAGTTAATAACTGTTGTTGACCGTATCAGCCTTAAAATGTTTTAGAACCAATGGTCCCAGTGGTCATATATTTTATTTTTAATTATTAGCAGAAGCTTATTTAATTAAATGTGTACCCACTTCCAATAATTTGACTAATTTATTTTGTAGAGTTTTGATATAATATTTCAACTATAATAAATTATTACATTTCTTGATACTCGTCTCTTGAGACATTAAAACAAGATGAACAGATTAATACAAAGCTGCCACATATTTTGTATAGTATGATTACAATGTAGAATAGTAGATGGATCCAATATAATTTCCAACACATGGGCCTAAACCATGCTGTAGTGATAGGAGTCCTCCCATTCTGGGACTCCTGTGATGAGACATTGTCAGTTTTCTGTGATAGTTTCTTTTGTTTGTGAATTATAAATTAGTGATTTGTTATAAAGGAAACCAGCAATTTGCACTAGCAATGATAAATTGAGGACACTTTAGGTCAATTCCTGACTCTTGAAACTGAAACCTAGCAATATGTCATTAGCCGTATAGTTGAACGTAGTTTGGATTGATAACCGTTGTGGTAATAAAGAAAAGGGTACAGAGAATTTAGTGGAAGTGGAAGCTCACTTTTATATTATCTGCACAAAATAGTATGTGTTTTTATTGGTCTACAATATAATAATTACCGTGTGAAATCAAAATATACCAAAAATGTTCCTCAAGTTTCTAAAAATGAAAAACATAATTTATATTTAATGCAGAATTGTGCACAGATGATTATAGAGAGGTCACATAATGTGTTCGCTGACTCCACTTGCGTTGAAATTAGTTGAGCTCTTGTCAATTATTTTGTAAATATGAAAGTAAACCAATCTCCATGAGATTTCTTCAGGGGTTCCCAATGAATGAAATAGCATTTTTGATGAAGTCCGACATATGATTATAGAGAGGCACACATCTAGGGAAGGTCCCCTGGAGCTCTGCACAGGCAGTAGTATACAAGCAGTATGTAGCTTCAGCCACACTCACTAATCTTATTTGCTAGACATGAAGGGGTATTACCTGAGAAGGTACTGCATAGCCAACGGGACCTTATGCGAACTACAGACTTTTTTTTTTTTTTTTTTTAAATGACCACCATTTTTTTTATTTCAAAACACTTGTGATACAGAACAGATGCAACAGAGACTTTTGTGGTCTGACAAAACTAAAGTTGGTCTTTTTGCCTTCAATACTAAGGTATGCATGTTGGGAATCAAGCACTGCACACCAGCATGTCAGAGCAATAGGGACCAACTTTTCAAAATCCGTAGGGGTACTCACATTACATCTGCCGGATAACCAAGTAATGCTATGTATAGACATGACTACTGGCAATACAAATATTGGGGGTGCTCAAGCACCCACAGCGCCGGCTACTGTGTGTCAAGGTCATATTAATGGGTCATATGTGATGGGTCATATTGCTGTCAATTCCTGGGCAAAAACCTGTTTCCTTCTGCGACAAAGCTTAAACTGGGGCGGGAAGGGGTAGTTTGTCTTGCACCATGACAGTGAATGAAAGCAACACCGGAGTGGCTTGAATGAAGACAGCAGCTGTCTTTGATTGGTTCACTCACTCACAGCTCACTCACCTTACCCAGCTCTAGCCTTTCTTGCTCCGGCCTTTTTGAAAGTGTAGAAGGACCAAGGAGTATAGTTTCTAATGATTAGCTTTTCAAAGCACGACCCTCTATGAGGGCTAGATTTAAATGGGCCATATTAATACACTTAAAACAAGTCTGATTTTGTGTGTATTACTATTGTATAATACAGCATTCTAAGCTTCTTAGAATCAATAGCTTTGAAAAACTAATCTTTAGTAAATTTGCCCCTTAGGCCTTATACCCATTGACTTATTTTTACGTTTAAAATTGCACGTTCACTGTAAATGCACTGTATGCTTTCCCATTGCATGTACCCCCATTAAATGAACTAAAGTGATCCCAATGCATTCTGTAAATAGAATGTTACATCACCATTTGTAAATGCAAGTACCTGCAGCAGTGTGTATGTCGTCACTAGCATCAATGGCTTCTAGTGTCAGACTCGGTACGGTTCTAATAAAATGTAATCAATATAATCCCTTATCCAAAAAGCCTACTGGTTATAATAGCTAGTAGAGATGATTCAATTAAGTGTTGACCACAATGGATGATTCAAATAGGTTTATTTTTAGTACTTTGTTTTATCATATTTTTTTCTGTTTGTAGGGACCTCACATTTAAAGTGTATTATATATGCATTTTATACACATACACATGAAGCTTAACCAATGTGTGTGTATTTAAAATGTGCCTTTACACGCACGCAGTATGAAACATTTTTTACAGGGGAAGCTTACAGGCAAGTGCAGCCTCCACAAATTAGACCAATTTTAAAGTTTCTTTTTCTAAATTAATCCAAGCAAACAAAACATTATAATTTAACTTTCTGTGCTGGCCTCCCAATTGATTCCATTTGTGAGAAGGACTTCTGGTTGGTGCAGTGGGAAATCATTGGGAGTAAAATGTAGACAAACCTTGATAAAGACCAGACGGAATGACTGTGGTATCCTGCTAGACTCCTACACATATTGGAGCAATAAAAAGCAAAGCACATCAAAACCTTGCTCTTATTTCATAGGAAACTTTTCTACCCCTTTAACTTCTTCAACACCAGAGGGGAAACTCCAAAAATTGTAAGGCAGACCTCAGTGGAATAAAAAGGTTACATTCAATTTATATCTCTTTTGTGTTCAGTGAGACAGGAAATTTCTGCTAACTGTGGAAGCCATGTTTTAAATGAAAAACTAAAATAGAAAGACTGAAATTCATTTAGTTGGTTCTATCCTTATTTTCCATTAATAGGCCAGGAACAGGAATAATTAGCATATTTTAAGTGAAAGAAGGAAACCAAAAGGATATAAAATCCGGAGTCTACCCATAAATCAGTTCTCACAGACTTGCCGGGGTTAGGCCTTCACTGACCCTAGTTAAAGTTCTTAAATCCAAGGTCATAGTTGCTCTGTAATATTGTTTTCTTCTGATAACTAGGTACAAGGGGCTTTTAAAATGAATTCATACGTAAAGCGAGAAGTTGTGTAAAGCAGCGATTCTCAGTTTTGAAGTTAATTTGTTTTGGTAACGTAGATGACTACAATATTGTAAAGATTTTACTTTGAAGAGAACGCTCCCTCTCAAACAAATAATACAACTGATAACCTGCTTTGCTGCAGCCATTATTCATTTTCCATTTTTTTTTTATGGTGGAAATAAATTACAAAGACAACTACTTGATTTATATAAAAATGTCAAAAGCGGTATACTAAATAAAGGGGATTCTCTTAGCAGAGAAGACACAGAGGTCCTGATTCAGAGGTTGAGGAATTTAAATCTGAATATGTATCCTGATGGTTAGCAATGGCAGATGAAGATGGGAATCGCACGGAGATCCATGCAGTTCTGGTAGGCGTTCCTGTGGGGTGGCTTTAGTCAGTAGGGGTGCCATTGTCAGGGATTTCATTAGCACTCGCCTCTGAATAAGGCCCAGAGAGTGACTGACAGCTTTGCAGACTTGTTCTGTACAAACAGGGTGTTGATTTGTTTCTTGATACACAGCACAGTGCCAGTGATGTCACAGTAGCTCAAATCCGTGCATTCTCCGTACTTTTAATATGTGCCCATATATGTGATAAATAATATTTTAATGTTTTGGATGAAAAATATATTTATCCTGTGGCTTAACTTTTAAGCTGAAGAGGGCATGCTTAAACGTTTTACAGGCTGCTGTGGCATATAAAAAAAAAAAAGTTTATTTCCTAGATTTAGAAATGGCTTCTCTCCTCGCTTGCCCCGGTGATGTCATTTTCTCCCTGGCATACATCAATAAATCAGACTATGATCATGAGACAATTCATGGCAGCAACTACCATACAGAATTTTCTGAATATTTCCATTTTTTTTATTTTTATAAACATTTGTAAATGTTTGGGACTAACTTAAACATTTACATATAACCACCTGGAGTCCATAAGAGAGTGTAGATGGTAGTTTTTGTATGCCAGTAATACATGTAGATGACTTAAATCATCATTATTAAATAATCCCTTTCAATAATTTAGATGGACATTTACACACACCATGCATGTTGGTCTTACGAAACTGGAGATTTTGTGAGGTATATTTGTTCTCTCTGTAAGCCGTCAAACCATTCCGGTTGCAGCTTGCTGTGCCAGCATAGTGTGCATACATTTAACACCTCCTACCTGCATGAATGAGGTTGTATAAATGAACACTTAGAATACGTGAGTGCCTCAAATTGTTGTGAGTTCAGATGAATGTCATGGGTGGCTGAGGGTGTGCTCGTATGCTCTGCCTACCAAATAATGACTGACCACTCTGACTGTAGCAAATACAACTGGGTACCCATCCAGTTGGCGTTGTAGCCAAATAAGTCTCTGTGTGTTGCCACATGTGTGAGTAATTGTAATGCGTCACAAGCAGTAATTATCTTTCATTCAGTAGGCTCCAGTTTTGTATGTAATAGGCCTCTGATTCATTTCTTATACGTTTTAATCAAGATTAATTAGCAGGTATATTGATGTGAACCCTTGATGGCGTTATTCTCTATTCAGGATGGAAGAAACTTCCATTTCACTTAAAATGACACATCCGTATTAATATTCTGTCAAACATTTCTTACTTACAATGTAAGATTAGCACGGAAGTTTTCAGCTCTGTGCCCACAGAAAGACTGTTACTAGAACTCGCTGCCTGCTGTTTCTTATGTACTGCGCGTTGCCGTTAACACATTTAATACTCTTTTTTAAAAAGCCATCTCAGAAAATACTGCGTGATGCATTAAGCATGGTAAAATATTTTCAGAATATATTATTATTGGTGATAATATTGATCATTTCACATCATTAATATAAGCAAAAGAAATTGCATAATTTGAGGAACTTGGACTTTGTAATTATTGAAATCATTTACTTTGTGCCTGTCTTAAATAATTGCAGTTTCTCGACTAGAATTCTTTTCGCATACAATGCTTTTACTTTTTAACTGCTGTTCTCGAAATATTGCCATAATTATTCAACCTTTAGTAATTGCCAAAACATAATACGGACATCTTATATTGCTTTTAGGAAATTTGGTGAGGCAGAAAGTGATTTCGAAGAGTAGATATATCGCTATCAACTAACTACTTTGGGCATTTACTAAAATTGATGTGTTACTGGTTCAGCCTAGAAAATAAATATACTGTATTGTTATAAACAAAATGGCTGTCCCACCTCAAGGGTTGTCAGACTGCATGGTAGCCATTTTGCCTAGGGCTCTGTCTAATATCTTTTTCTGTTTAATAGTACTTTACTAAAGAAATAAGTTGAACTTATTAATAAGTTTTGTTTGTTTTTTTATAAGGAAATTACCAGACACTGATTAGCAAAATGCCATCTTCCATAAGTTCTGCTCTTAAATCATTCAATGTTAAATGTATTTTGTATTTTAGGCCTTGTGTGCATGAAGTCCAGTACATCCGTGGTGGAGCTGGTAATGCTGCTTTGCTCTCAGGTAATTATAATAAGCTATAAAATGACTCCAGAAATGAAATACGCTATTTTTGTTATGCAACGTTTTTTAGTGTTTTACATTGTATGAATCCCTACTCTTGCCTTCGATACCGTCTGTGTGATTACATTTTAGATCTGCTCCTACAGAGTATTGTAACATCCTTTTTTCACTAACACCACGGGGTAAATTTACTAAGGTGGGAGATTTTTAGAACTGGTGATGTTGCCCATGGCAACCAATCAGATTCTACTTACCATTTATCTAGCTGCTTCTAGCAGATAATAGATATGATCTGATTGGTTGCTATGGGCAACATCACCAGTTCTAAAAATCTCCCACCTTAGTAAATTTACCCCCACGTATACCACTTTGACGTAACCAAGTTGTATAAATACTATTATAATAGCTACTGTATTATGACTGGTGCTGTTTGTGTGCAAAGAAAGACTGGAACACAATCAGAGTGGCAGTGACACCAGTTCACCTGTGACTAGGAACTGTGTTCACGCAGTCTGTGTTGTCTGCAGGTTCCAGGCAGTGTGAACGTGCGCACCGGTAAACTCTGTGTACTCTGTCTGAAGTATTCATCGGGCTTGTCAGCACTAGTGTCACACGCACTCCCTAGTCATACAACTCCGGTCTTTTTTCTGATAAACGCTTTCCATCAGAGGACTGCTGTATGAATGAGGAGACCGTTCTACAACAGAGCTTGCATCCACAGTGTGACCTTTATTATAACGGAATCCCCATCTTAGAAACCTGTACAGGGTAATAGAGGCGCTGGGAATAAAGCATCTCTTGCACACTCTACTTTGCTTACGGCAGGACAGAATTAATACTAATAGATCTATGAAGACAATGTCATTGAGTTCCCGGGCTAAGCTCAGCTCAAAGGATAAATATAATAATAAGTAATGAACGTGAGGAAATAACAATGTCTGTTATCCAGTTTGTAAACAGAGGAGGCAGCTATTGCATAAATGTGTTTTCCCATTTATTTACATTAATACATATTCGATGTTAAGTAAAAATTATTTATTTTGATTCGATTCTCTTGAAGAGCGGTATGTGTTCTAGAAGGTCAAACACACTGCAGATGACGGGAAACAATTAATATAAAATACAATACTTGTGACCTGCTGGTGCAAGGGTCAGGTCACTCAGCAGCTGATTTATTTTTCATGTATATTAAGATAATCTCTCTTTCTCTGTTTCTAAATGCTTATCCGATTTTTATATTCTATTCTGGAGCCTTACACAAGCTAACAAATTCTTCCTTTATTTCTCATACATGCCAGCATTAATACGCATTAATTGCCCATTCCTCAAGCCTAGTAAACGCACTTTAACACTGACTTCCCAAAATGTAATGTAAGTGAATGGGTCTGTATACACGGTTTATGCCAGGCGTCGCCTTTGTATCAAACTCTAACTGCAGCTTTCACAGGAGTGCTCTCTCAGTACAATATAACAGGAGTGCTCTCTCGAACAATATAACAGGAGTGCTCTCTCGGTACAATATAACAGGAGTGCTCTCTCGGTACAATATAACAGGAGTGCTCTCTCGGTACAATATAACAGGAGTGCTCTCTCGGTACAATATAACAGGAGTGCTCTCTCGGTACAATATAACAGGAGTGCTCTCTCGGTACAATATAACAGGAGTGCTCTCTCGGTACAATATAACAGGAGTGCTCTCTCGGTACAATATAACAGGAGTGCTCTCTCGGTACAATATAACAGGAGTGCTCTCTCGGTACAATATAACAGGAGTGCTCTCTTAGTACAATATAACAGTAGTGCTCTCTCTGTACAATATAATGTAGATTACTAGGCGAGCGCATTAATTACTTATTACACCATTCTGCGGGATTATTTAAAAATATGCTCAGTTAAATCAAAGACTAGTACAAAATGCTTTCTCTACGTTTTTAATGTTTGGTGTCATTCAGTGCATAGGTATGAGCCATTTATACGCCGTAGTTTCATCATTCACCACACCCATCACTGGCTTTCCATGTCCCTGTGATGGGCTGCTCTGGAGTCCACTGTAAGATCTCTTTTATGTTTCAGCATACCATAAAAGATTCCTGACTGCGACCAGCTGGTGCTATTGGAACCACTGCATGCTTTAACTTGCACTTTTGCATTCATATCCTTGACCTTCGTTTTCTTTGCTCTATGCTTTGTTGACATTTCAACTGTTCTATTAAGGAGTATATTCAATAACTGTCGGAAGCTGCAATCTTGTCGGAAAGACAGCATCTTGCGACAGAAATAGGTCGGAAGAGGTTCCGACCTATTCATTAGAGGCAGTTTTTCCCCCAACAAGTCGGGAATTCCCGACTTGTCGGAAAACACGTGGATCGGCGGAATAGCCGCTGATCCGCTTGCTTCTGTTGGAAAAGGGTACAAGTCCGACAGGTTTTGTCCCCCTTTCCGACAAACTCAATCCGACTTGAAAACAAGTTGGATTGAGGTGAGGAGAAGGGCGGGATGAACTAACCTTTCTT
Organism: Pseudophryne corroboree; assembly: GCF_028390025.1. Classification (NCBI taxonomy): domain Eukaryota; kingdom Metazoa; phylum Chordata; class Amphibia; order Anura; family Myobatrachidae; genus Pseudophryne; species Pseudophryne corroboree. The sequence goes on from NC_086445.1 coordinate 148,730,454, forward strand.
GCCACGTTAACTGCTTTACTCTGCGCTCCCCTGATATTCTCCACAGTAACCTGCTGTCTCCACCTCCCCTTGCCCCCCCAGTTTTTACACATGCACAGCTAATGCAGCGGGACAGGTTAGCACATCCCGCGGGGAGCGTTGCGGCGGGAGTCTGAGGGAGCTAAGATCGGCGGCCGGCGGGGAGAGCTGGTGGCGGGGGAGCACCTTTCTCTCTCCCTGCAGCGTCTCCTCCTGCTGCCGCAGAAATGTCCCCCCCGCTGCCAGCTACCCCCGCCGGTCGCCGTTCTCAGCTCCGCCTGCCGCCGTTCCACTCACCTCCGCTTCCAGCCCCCGTTAATCCGCCGGCCGCCGCCATCTGAACCCCCCGGCCGTTGGCAGCAGCGGCAGGACAGGACCCTGTGTATGGCCAAATCCGACAGTCGTCCATTTAATAGGGGTTGTCGGATCCATTCCGACAACTGCATTTCGGAATGGATGCGACTCTTATTGAATATACCCCTAAGTAGGTAAGGTTTTGGATGTTTATTGAATGTGTTTTGTGTAATGAATAATCTTTGTAGAATTTCAAGTCTAATTGGCAGGTTATGGTATGGTCTATATAGTTTTTAGTTTTCTAGCTGCACACCATGGTAATAAACTAACAAGGTTTAGGAACATATGTCTATATTGGCACTAACTGAAGAACCACAATGATGAGACACAATGTCAAGAAGCCTGTTATAATCCTTATACAAGGTCATTAATTGTAATGTTTTCTGGGTACATAAAATAGTTGTACACTAGTGGGTAAGTACACAGTGTCTTTATAAAGAGTGATTTAATGAGAGATAAAGGGGGGTATCCAATTAGCCACAGTAATTTACCATGGCTAATTGGTTCGTGGGGCTATCCTATTTGCCCCAATAGCCCGCACTTATCTCCTGATGCCGGCACTTATCAGAGATGGTTTGGCATGCCTACGGCAGACAAAGACAAATCCCTGATAATTGGCTATTTCTTCTGCGATAAGTGCCATGAAAATACATAGATGCGGACACTCTGTATTTTCGTAAGATTTTTTTTTTTTTTTCACAATGTGATTGGATACCGCTGATTAAAAAAATCAGTGATAAAATTATTAAACAATGGGAACCCCCCCACACATTTTTTGCAACTGCGTCATTATTGTGGCTTATTGGATACCTCCCGAAATTCTAATGCTACACACATTAAAAGGTTGGTGGAGCTTATTGTATACAGTCTAAAGACATCTAAACTAAGCAAAAATCCCCTAATGACTTTCCAAATTTGTTTGGGTGGGAGGGGGGGAGATTTCTATGGCGAGGTTGGGGAATTAAAAATGAATTGAAATAGCCCAAAAAGTAATGATGGTTACACAAGATCTCAGGCTATTAAACATATTTTCATTTGCCTACACTAACAAATAATAAAACTTTTATTTTGATATTTTATCATTATACAAAAAACCTGAAATCTGTCTAAATTCTAATCCTTCATGCCAGTATGTCATCCAAAGCACAAATCTCATTATAACTCTATGGTGATTATATTGTTATCGGTATTTGAAGATTATTTGGCGTAACATTGTAATTTTCAGAAAAGCTTTTGGAGTGATTTGTGGATCTGAAACAGATTAAAATTATTACCAGGTACATCTGCTAGAAATTGCATAATCCTTACTTACCTGCTGTTTTCATGGCTTTGTCCCCTCCACTCTGTCTCATGGTCCATAAGGAAATAATTAGCTTCAGAGCTCCCTCCAGTTCTAGCCTGGATTAATATTGGTCAAAGGGAATTTAGAGAGAACTATATCCTTGGTAGGGATCCTCAATGGGGTTCTAACTTCAAACCCTCTCCTGCAGGGCACCTGCAAAATTCATTGCCTTGTTGTTACGTCCTGGGTTCAAGGAAAATTCCAAAAGAACCATTATGGCCTTCATCTTCATGTCATCCTGGTTGTTTTTTTTTCCTTTTTCATGTGCAGCTTTTGTTTTCGGGAGAGGAAAAAATATTCTATTGCCCTCTTCATCTTTCGGTGGTTCTGCCGCTTACGTGAATAATGCGCAATGTAACATGAGGTACTTGATGGCCTCATCATCTAATCAGAGGTCTAGCATTACTCATTTGCTGGCTCCAGCAATCCCTGCCATTAGTGGCCCCAGAGATGAAACTTTGCCTCTCGTATTGATTGAAGGAAAGAGTGAGAAATTTAAGCCCTATCACTGTTCCCTAACAACATTTAGCAGAACCTTATGTGCCATATCTGCTTAATGGCTTTCCATTCTACATTGCTTTGAAGGCACAAGAAAATGTCCAATGCTTTTTATTTTCCAAATCTTTCACTCTCGGTTATATACGATATCTAGCTGCGTATAGATGCACAAATGAAGCCCAGTTATTTGACACTTCTGTTTGCTCCTGATGCAAGGGTAAAAGGTTACAGACTGCAAAACACATATCCTGTTACACATATACTGTATTAAAATGGCTCTCAAAGCTTTTCATTTAAGACATGGTAATAGCAGAGGTAAATGAGATGAGATCATTTCAAAATATTCACCATGCTACTCTTATAAATTTTTTTATTTTTTATTTTTTAGTACATTTATAGTCCTACATTTTCAAATATGAGACAGAATGTCCTAAACTCAAAATGCTCCCTGCAGCATTAAAAAGACCATCACGTTAATACCTAAAGAAAAGTTTAATTGCTTTATGCCGCTAGAGTCGATGGGGGCAATTCTTCATCTTGGTTATTCAATTGGCTCCCAAAAAAATAAAAAATAAAAAAAATAAAAAAAATAAAAATATTTTATATATATATATATATATATATATATATATATATAAATATACTAGGTGATTCATCGCGCCCTACGGGCGCTCTTCACACCGTCGTAAGGGGCTACGCCCCTTTAACCCTTGCACACCCTTGTGGCGTGCAATGTTTTTATTACGTTACGTGTGTAAGCGGCACTGGTACAGGGGGCGTTGCGTCACTGGTACAGGGGGCGTAACGTGTGTAAGCGTTAGTGGTACAGGGGGCGTTACGTGTGTAAGCGTCACTGGTACAGGGGGCGTTACGTTACGTGTGTAAGCGTCACTGGTACAGGGAGCGTTACGTGTGTAAGCGGCACTGGTACAGGGGACGTTACGTGTGTAAGCGGCACTGGTACAGGGGGCGTTACGTGTGTAAGCGGCAGTGGTACAGGGGGCGTTACGTGTGTAAGCGTCAGTGGTACAGGGGGCGCGCTGTGATTAGGCTGGTTACCTGGTGTGGCTCAGTGGCAGGGGACGGAGCGTACGGGTTGTCCCTCGCGTTCTTTCGCTGTCCCGTTGGCGGCAGCGTCTACCTGTGTGAGTGGTGGGCTAGCAGGAGGCAGGCATTCCAGTGGCAGCTGCACGGACTGCCAATCACAGCGCGTCCTGGCGGCGTCTGGCCAATGGCGGGCGGAGTGTGTCGGGGGGGGCGACGGAGACTCAACAAATTGGGTGGCCGCATCGGAGTCTTAACCAATGGCTTGCAGAGGGGGGGGGACCGCATCAGGGTCGGAACCAATGGCTGGCGAGGGGGGGCGGAGCCTTAAGCTGGTGCTGCAGTCTCGGGGGGGGGGGGGGGGGGGGCGGAGCCGCGACGGCGGCCACGCTGATATAACCTGCGGTCAGTTATGTATCCTGCTCACATATATAAGGGCAGATTTCCTATGGCTATCTCCTATATATTAGCCCCCATCTCTATGGCTTGACTCCGCCCAGCGTTAGCAAATGAGGCACAAAGTCACGGATCTGGGCTAATATATAGGAGATGGGGGGGGGGGGGGGTAGATGTGTGTACAGTAGGTATATATATGTGTGTGGGGGGGGTAGATGTGTGTACAGCAGGTATATATATGTGTGTGTGGGGGGGGTAGATGTGTGTACAGCAGGTATATATATGTGTGTGGGGGGGTAGATGTGTGTACAGTAGGTGTATATATATGTGTGGGGGGTAGATGTGTGTACAGCACGTGTGTGTTTTTATATATATATATATATATATATATATGTATGTGTGTGTGTGTGTGTGTGGGGGGGGGGGGGGTAGATGTGTATACAGCAGGTATATATATGTGTGTGGGGGGTGTGTGTGTGTACAGCAGGTATATATATGTGTGTGTGGGGGGGGGGGGTAGGTGTGTGTACAGCAGGTGTGTGTGTGTATATATATATATGTGTGTGTGGGGGGGGGGGTGTACAGCAGGTATATATATATGTGTGTGGGGGGGGGGGGGTAGATGTGTGTACAGTAGGTATATATATGTGTGTGTGGGGGGGTAGATGTGTGTACAGCAGGTATATATATATATATATGTGTGTGTGGGGGGGTAGATGTGTGTACAGCAGGTATATATATGTGTGTGTGGGGGTAGATGTGTGTACAGTAGGTGTATATATATGTGTGTGGGGGGTAGATGTGTGTACAGCACGTGTGTGTTTTTATATATATATATATATATATGTGTGTGTGTGTGGGGGGGGGGGTAGATGTGTATACAGCAGGTATATATATGTGTGTGGGGGGGTGGGTGTGTGTACAGCAGGTATATATATGTGTGTGTGGGGGGGGGTAGGTGTGTGTACAGCAGGTGTGTGTGTGTGTGTGTGTGTGTATATATATATATATATATATATGTGTGTGTGGGGTGTGTGTGTGTGTACAGCAGGTATATATATATGTGTGTGGGGGGGGGGGGGGGTAGGTGTGTATATGTGTGTGTGTGGGGTGTGTGTGTGTACAGCAGGTATATACTGTATGTGTGTATGGAGGGAGTACATAGGGCATGTACAGGTATATACACATAGTGTGGGCCGGGGAGGGGAGGAGGTGCTGCAGCTGCTGTGTACTGCACTGGGTCACTTGCTTGTCTCCGTCTTCCGGCGGCGGCTCCCCGCTCTCATCCTACCCGGGCGGCTCCGTCCTCCGCTGCCGCCGCCTCACAGTGACTGGTCGAGCCTCTCGCAGCCGCGGCCTTTTACCCGTCCTCCTCCTCCAGGCAATCACACAGTTGCCAGCTGACTGCCGCCACGACCCGCCGACCGGCTCTCCACTGCCGCCGCCTCAAAGTGACTGGTCGAGCGTCTCGCAGCCGCGGCCCGTTACCTGTCCTCCTCCACCAGGCAATCACACAGTTGCCAGCTGACTGCCGCCACGACCCGCCGACCGGCTCTCCACTGCCGCCGCCTCACAGTGACTGGTCGAGCGTCTCGCAGCCGCGGCCCGTTACCCGTCCTCCTCCTCCAGGCAATCACACAGTGGCCGGTTGTCTGCTTTTTCCTCCTATTCCTCCTATATCTTAGGCCAAATCTGTGACTCCGCCCAGCATTGTGACTCCGCCCAGCGTTAGCAAATGAAGTACAAAGTCACAGATCTGGGCTAATATATAGGATATATATATATATATATATATATATATATATATATATATATATATATATATATAAAATACAGGTTGAGTATCCCATATCCAAATATTCCGAAATACGGAATATTCCGAAATACGGACTTTTTTGAGTGAGACTGAGATAGTGAAACCTTTGTTTTTTGGTGGCTCAATGTACACAAACTTTGTTTAATACTCAAAGTTATTAAAAATATTGTATTAAATGACTTTCAGGCTGTGTGTATAAGGTGTATATGAAACATAAATGAATTGTGTGTATGTACACACACTTTGTTTAATGCACAAAGTTATAAAAAATATTGGCTAAAATTACCTTCAGGCTGTGTGTATAAGGTGTATATGTAACATAAATGTATTCTGTGCTTAGATTTAGGTCCCATCACCATAATATCTCATTATGGTATGCAATTATTCCAAAATACGGAAAAATCCCATATCCAAAATACCTCTGGTCCCAAGCATTTTGGATAAGGGATACTCAACCTGTATAATATCATTTTTTAATGCATCAATCTCCACACAGTGCAGGCAGCCATTTTCTGGACTTACCAGTGTACTCTATGAGGCATGAACATGTAGGTAGAATGTAACCAGACGTTTATTTTAATTTATTTTTTTTACTATTGTTGCAGCATTCATTTTATTTTCATTAATACGGATAACACACAATGAGTGCGATTGGATTAGCTGATTCCATAGCACTCTTGCATTTTATATTTATGCACACAAACCGGCAATTATGACGGTGAAACATTGCTCATGTGTACTCACACCCCTGTCTTTAACCAAAATATCACATGCAAACATAACCCTTGAGGCTACTATAGAACCTTGCAGCTAATTGAACCACCCCCAGTGTATTTATATTACGCAGAATTGTGTTCTTCTCATTAAGGGTATAATCGTACAATGTGCAACTTTAAACCTTTAGTGATGGAATACAAGTTGGCCAGCCATAATGAATTCCATACAAGTTAATTTGTAATAAAAATATATCCCATACCAGATAGTCTATAAATAAACCAGCAGCTGTATATGTCTCTGATATATCTCCAAGACAGAGTTTCAGGCAAGGGATATATTTGATCAACTCCAGTTGAAGTTCTGGTTAACTGGACATTAAAAATGTGACTGTGGCTATACACACGAAAGCAGCTTAGCGTTTGGATTTGGATAATCAGTGACAGAATGCTGGTTTGTTTGAGAATGGGCATTAACATGAGCTAGACACGCATCATATTCACAAATGTTGATGATCTCCAGATAAGGTTTTTCTGCCGGTACTGTTTTCCTTTCAGCTTGAATTAATAAGTCTTTGATTGCATCAAAGAACATTTAGTCCTATTAAATACAATCTATTTCCTTCAGTCTTTTTTTTTTGTTTGTTTAATGCAAAAATTGATTTGGAAATGTATTTTAGTTGCTCAGCCAAAGCTTCGAAACTCTAGAGCAGTGGTTCTCAAACTCGGTCCTCAGGACCCCACACAGTGCATGTTTTGCAGGTAGCCCTGCAAGTGCACATGTGTATTAATTACTCACTGACACATTTTAAAAGGTCCACAAGTGGAGCTAATTATTTCACTTGTGATTCTGTGAGGAGACCTGCAAAACATGCACTGTGTGGGGTCCTGAGGACCGAGTTTGAGAACCTGTGCTCTAGAGCAAGCGAACACAACCAGTTGTATGCGTAACATCCAGGCTTGGTTTTCCAGCAGGTCATGGGTTCTGTGTTGTTTTTTTACGGCTACCAATACACATATCATTCTGCACACGTGTAAGAGCACATATGGCAAATCCAGTTATTGGTTTAGTGGGTAGAGCTTAATGTGCCCTGTGTTACCTGGCAGCCAATAACCACACAGGGTGACTGAATGTTCCTCTCTGACTGATTAAATATGTTTGGATCTTATTTTTGGAAACTGTTGCTTTGGAGGCTGCATATCTTCTCTGCCAGGGCGCTGGGGGTATTCGTCATGCAGCCCTGCAGCTGATGTGGAACTATACATCAAAGCATGCCCTGTCACAGTTGTAGCATGCCCTTATAGCACAACTGTGGCAGGGCATGCAGGGATGACTAGTTCCACAGGAGCAAATGGTAACGGGTGCCAGTGGTAGGATCCTGAGTAGAAACATGGTTCCAGGTTGCCACGTGGAAGGACCCTACTGGTGGAAGCAAAATACCCACCCACTGCGCAGTGGGTGGAGTCAGTTACAAGTGGTTGCTGATGGAAAGAGGGAATCCTCTTCTGGCCCAGGTTGTGAGAGGCCCAAAACCAATCTGATCGCGTGGCGTGGCCAGCGATGGCGCATGTGGTCACAGCATCCGACTTTGAATACAGGCGGATGTTGGCATAGGATGTTGGATCACTGGATGTGGCGAGAGTTGCAGCTGCATTCCGTGTGTGCAGTGTCTGTACAATTTGGCTTTCTCCATACAAGCAGTTGAGCAAGGTAATCTTGAATCATTCTGTGTGTAAAGAAATCCAGTTTTGTTCAAATGGTTCAATGAAAAATTCTAAACATATATTTTCAAGTGAAATTCCTAAACCCTCTGATGTAACGTTTTAGGGGTTGAGGGAATTATTTTCATTCTCCATCTAAATCTTTGCAGTCTGAAAACACATAATATGCATATGTTTTATTATTTTCCATACACATAGCATGGTGAGAAAAAAGGAAACCAGGTACGCTGATTTTCTAGCTTCCATTTAGATTGCTTGTAGCTACAGAGGATCATTGAGTTGACTTTTCATCATACACAGCAGATAACTGGGCTCAAATGCATTTGATGTTGATAATGGATTGGTCTGATAGAAGCGATTGTTGTAACAGCAGCTCATTTGTTCATCCGCTCGGATCTCTTACACTGACAGCCAGCATATTACATTAGATTTATTTGCTTACACTGGATTTCCAATGTCTTAGAGCAGACAGAGATCCATGGACATTTTCCCAATTTTTTTGTAAATTCTAAGCAGAGGAATTAGGTTACTGTATATGTGCGGAAAAGGATGAGGAAATGCCGAGTTTGTTTTTCTTTCATTTACTACACCAAATTAAATACTTTTATGCCCTTTACGATGGAAATTCCATGTTAACGACTGTAGATTAGCAAAAATGTCAGATTTTCTTTTCCTCCTTATCTGAGCTCCTGAATAAATGTACCATTGCCAGAGGCTTCGTTTCCAAGTATGGTCTAAATTTACATGAAATATCAGATTACGAGTGTCTGACGGTACATGTCATAGATAATTCAGTTCAGATGGTCAGCCTTTACAGGGTCCACAATCAGGACTCGCCCAATGGAAATCTAGGTGAATGAAAAATGTACTTTGTGTTTCAGAAGTCTTGTGCGGAGATTGCAGCCATCGCCCATAGTTTCCTTTTACGTTTGTGTGTCACGCCCCCCCCCACATTCTTAGAATTCAAAACTGATCCTTTGCTTCAGCAAGGTCCACCTTTAACAAGTGCGAGGGGTTCCTTTAACGTAGACTGGAAAGCATTAAGCAGAAATTATTTTTGTTGACTTTCAAATTACATTTTCCATAAGCAGAGTTTTGAAATGAAATCAGTACAGGTAATGGATATCACATTCCCTTGCAATCAGAGTTGCAGGTGATTGTAACTAATGTATATATATATATATATATATATATATATATATATATATATATATATATATGTATTTATTTATTTGGATACTGCCCATTAAATCCGTAAGGTCACTAGTACATAGTAATGCTGTGCACTCTTGTGATAGGTGCTTAACCAGCAAAATGGCCGCTTCTACTTTGTACAGTGTACAATAGCTGTGTTTTGAAAGCAAACAAGTAAAAGGTTCCCACACTGGATACTATACATAAGCAGCAATAGTTATAAAGCAGTAACATCAAGCCCTAATTGAAGTATACAACAGCTGAAAAAATACTGTATAATTACTGACATGTAAAGGTTTTATGATATCCCTAGAAAATGGTGGTGCACTCCTGGAGTATATAAATGGCGCTTGAGCAGACACAAAAAAAAGAAAGAATACTCATTTGAGGGGGACACAAGTATAATGTACAAAATTTAAAACTTTGCTTTTAATTTAAAATGCATATATATTAAAAAAAAAAAAAGACTGTTACGAGCAACATAAACAGATAGGTTCATGGATAGTCTCAAGTGTATTGTTCGTTACCAACGCCCCTGGAAACCTACCCCATTGACTCAAATCTGACTGAAGGAGTAATATTGTGTTTTTCCTCCTGACCTGCACATATATTGGTGATATTCAATATAGTGCAATGTTATATATGTAAACTATGAATCACAAAGTATATCTTAGGAATCATAAATAATACAAGGATACCACAAATTACATCTTACAATCAAAATTGTGTAATCATCACGTGTATCTGTGCATCAGAAATATATAACCTTGCAAGAAAAACAGAGATGGTATCCAGCTAACTGTGTGGACCACATTGTATATGTGTAAGATAAGTTAAAGTGGGGAAAAGAATTGTGCCAGTCGTTGCGGAGTTTCTACTTTCCCTCCTTTGCCTCAGGGCACTGAACGATGGATGAGAGCACTCCTTGCACCTATAACGAGTATGATTGGGATAGTCTGTATTTGCTATCAGCCAGGGTTAAATGGAACCTAATGGAAAGAGTTGCCCTGTTTCAGCGCTGATGAAAGTACAGCAATAGAGAGTGAATAAGGTTGGATACCTGTAAGTGAAGTGCGGTCAGTTGAGCTGTGGTATGGTATCTGGGTGCACTCCAAGGGGTCCTACAAAGCGCATGAGGAGCGTTTCACCTGCAACTGGCTTGTTCACCAGCTGTGTTTTTTTCAGGGGAGTGGACCAGCATCCGTCTCTGTAGTGCTCCCCACCCTTTTACCCTATTTAAAGAATTGCACCTGCACATGCTGGAAGATTCTTGCACTGTACCAGTGTCACGATCTCTCAGAAAATAATATTAGCAACATTTTTCCGGTGATTTCTTCAGATAAAATTGCCCCAGCACCATATTTCTATGGAAAGCACTCAGAATATGGTGCAGATAGTTACAGGGTCAGTTAGTTAAATGCAGATTGTATGATGCAGGACCCCCATGAAACAGGGACCAGTGTAGAACACATTATAGATACTCCAGCGGTTTACACATATACCTCTAAAATGCCCCAGATCTAAAGTAGAGGTTAATCCAACATAATGAGTTGTGTACTGCACATACCCATACATATATATGTATAAAAACCCATAATCTGATAAAACTTTACCTGCACACTACCTATATAGCTCAGTACGTTCTCTAGTCATGCTCTGGGTTGCTCCAAGCGGCTTCCTTTAATCTACTTTCAGGAAAGTGATTTGTCAGAAATCAGCTTGTTCCAATATTGCTCGCTTATTTTATATATATGGATGTGTATCTACCCCTAACGAATAGAATGTCAACGCCCCCTCTAGTATGGGAGATACCAGAGGCGGATTGGCCATAGTGTTTACAGGGAAGATCCCCGGTGGGCCGACGCACCCGCGGGGCCTGTTTTGTTTGAGGACATGTGCTCCTTTTTATAGACATAATGAATAAGATGCAAAATAATTTGCATATATGAAAATGACTTTGCCACTTAGCCTGTGATTGCAGATGATCTAGTGTACGCTCTGTCTGCCTGCTTGGCTGACATATAAGATTGAGTGAATAGTGATTGGGATACGGTTGGTGTAATAAGCAAGAAAATATATCTTTCTAAAGAATGATATAGTTTCCTAAATTCTGAAGGTGTATCATATAATGTGCTCATAACATGTAATTTTATTTCTTTTTAACTTCCCCCTTGATGTTGGACATCCCCACTATCTGGAAAGTCTTGGGGGGAAGGTGCTGCTGCCATGGCCCATGGCTAGACTTAACACTTCTGGTGCTGCTCATGTGGGGCCACTAGTACAAATTGTCCCAGGGCCGCTTTTTGTTCCCAATCCGCCCCTGGGAGATACCCATACCAGCACCTTCTGGTAATGTTTCTGTACATGACTGCCTGGAGAAGTATGACTATAAAGGCTGATCAGCGGTAGAACGTCGGCATTTAACCTTCTGCATATTAGTAAAACCGACGACGCATCACTTGCAGGTGTAGGTGGGTGTGAGTTTCCCAGCCTGTGTACTCCTTTATTGGTACTTTGTGTATATAAAGCAATTTACTGTATGTTCAGGTTTAGGGCTCCCTTTATTCCATGAAGATGTAATATTCTTGGCCGGACCTGTCTTTGTTCTCCCCAGTCTGTGTCTCTGATAATGTCCGTAGTGGTGGATTTTCAAAACAGGTCATGTAGAGATTGGTTTCACCCACCCCTCCCTGCTCTGATGACTAGCAGATCTAGTACTTTTTTCTAAAAAAAAAAAAAAAAACCCGTCTTCTCTCAGATAGTGTAGTTATTTATAATTGCTTCCAGGTGTTGCTCATATGGTTGCTTTAACCCCTTTGCTCCTATAGCAGTTTTATATTGTGTCGAATTCCTTATTGCAGGCAACGGCTGGCGAGATATAATGGCACGAAATGTACAATTCATGTTCACAAGCTTATATTGTCTTGGCATCTGTAAGTCAACTAAGTGTTCTCATACTGTATGACAAAATAGACTATAATCCAATAAAGGTGTACAATAAATTATTTGCAGACTTAGAATATTTATCACATTTATTTTGGTTTCAGACTTTATTCATTTAAACAAAACTCATTCCTTTTGAAACTGCAATAAGTAGAGAGTAATGTAATCTCATTCTGTACTTTACATAGCAGAGACATAAAGAGGCTCCAAGCAATAAGCCATTACACTAGTAGGATATTATTACTAGCCTGAGCAAAGTTTGCACCTAAATCCTTAGGAGTAATGTAGTTTTTATAGTAACCATAGAAACTGCGTTAACGTTTAAAAGCACTATGGGAGGTTCAGTTTCTCTGTCTGACCGTGGCCTGCTATGACTGTAGCTGTGCGTCTGAGAACGCAACCACTTGCTTTGACACACCTGCAACACACTCATAATACACTCTCATAATACACACTGAATGGACCATGTTTGCCTACACTACTTGCCACAGCCCAGGAACGCCCACCACTTTTCTGGTACCATCTGATCAGACGCAGCAGCACTCTGTGAAACACATGCACCCTAGGGGTTTTCAAAAGTTTGTGCGCAGTTTCTGATAATCGGTCCGCTATTTGAACATCAGCACTACGTGTGACTCCGAATCAGGCCCATGGAGTCATCAAGACGGAGAGCAATTCAGGAAACAATGGAAATATATTTGGGGTGCACAAGTCCATAAATTGTTATAGTAACACTCACCCTCCCTTTGGAGGAAATGAAGAACCAGCACTCACCAAGGTAAATTAAATAGAATTTTATTCAACACTTTCAACAGTTTATTGACCAGTTTTAATCGAGACCCTGATGTTCAATAAAATGCTACTTAATTTATCTTATATATAATGAGTTACTCTGCTCATCTACATCTATATTATTGATCATCATACCCGGTATTTTGGGTCCAGGATAGAATACGTACAAAGTCGCTCACAGTGATTTCATCGCGAAGTAATTTATAGTCAGGGACCTTTTGAGAGCAGTTATGGGGAGTGGCTGCAAAAATCGCAGGCTTTTGTGACTGTCGTCGGAGGATTACTCAGCATACAACTGTGAAAGATGGCACCAGTGTCTCAGTTCCTTCTGCATGACCATACGGTTACTCAGATTGACAGTTATGGAAGGACCTGCGATCACTGCTGTGTGCCTGTATGCAGATGCTGAGATTAGCGATGCCACCAGTGGGTATCTCCATACATTAGCAGGCTGTAGCATTAGTATATTCTTGCACATTTGCTGCGTGTAGGCTCACAGCTGCAATTGCACTGGCGTACATCTCTGAATTAGGCTCATAGTTCACTTGCATAAGGACATACACGGTATCTCCAATATCTGGCAGTGGGGACAAAGTTCCTTTGCTATGTAACCATGTCTGAGGTCCTGTAGACTCTTGGTAGCAAGATTTCACTTGGTTGGGATTTTTGTGTGCCCATTTATCAAACAGGCATAGTCTTCTCCTAGGCAAGGTACCTTCAGGCATAGACTTCTCCGAGGCGTGGTACTAACATGCTTAGACTTCTCCTAGGCGTGGTAGTAACATGCATAGTCTTCTCCTAGGCGTGGTATTAACAGGCATAGTCTTCTCCTAGGCGTGGTATTAACAGGCATAGACTTCTCCTAGGCGTGGTATTAACATGCATAGACTTCTCGTAGGCGTGGTATTAACGGTCGCAGTCTCCTCCTAGGCATGGTACTAACAGGCATAGTCTCCTCCTAGGCTTGGTACTAACATGCATAGACTTCTCGTAGGCATGGTACTAAAAGGCATAGACGTCTCCTAGGTGTGGTACGAACAGGCATAGACTTCTCCAGGGCAGGGTACTAGCAGACATAGACGTCTCCTAGGCATGGTACTAGCAGGCATAGACGTCTCCTAGGTGTGGTAGTAACAGGCATAGACTTCTCCAGGGCATGGTACTAGCAGACATAGACGTCTCCTAGGCATGGTACTAGCAGGCATAGACGTCTCCTAGGTGTGGTACTAACAGGCATAGACTTCTCCAGGGCATGGTACTAGCAGGCATGAAATTGATTACAAATTGTATGTTTAGAAATTCCAGCCTGGAAACAAATTGCTTCTTCCAGTAGGAGTACGTATCCTCAGGACACAAATTAAATATGGCTTAAGTTCATTTTCATGCTTTGAGTCACTGACAGCACTGGAATTAATGTGTATTTCTTTTGTATGGTAAGCCCAATATTGTGAGCTAACAGATGGCACAATGTTTTTGTTTTTCTCTAACGTCCTAAGTGGATGCTGGGGACTCCGTAAGGACCATGGGGAATAGCGGCTCCGCAGGAGACTGGGCACATCTAAAGAAAGCTTTAGGACTATCTGGTGTGCACTGGCTCCTCCCCCTATGACCCTCCTCCAAGCCTCAGTTAGATCTCTGTGCCCGAACGAGAAGGGTGCACACTAGGGGCTCTCCTGAGCTTCTTAGTGAAAGTTTTAGATTTAGTTTTTTTATTTTCAGTGAGACCTGCTGGCAACAGGCTCACTGCATCGAGGGACTAAGGGGAGAAGAAGCGAACTCACCTGCGTGCAGAGTGGATTGGGCTTCTTAGGCTACTGGACATTAGCTCCAGAGGGACGATCACAGGCCCAGCTTGGATGGGTCCCAGAGCCGCGCCGCCGGCCCCCTTACAGAGCCAGAAGGCAGAAGAGGTCCGGAAAATCGGCGGCAGAAGACGTCCTGTCTTCAACAAGGTAGCGCACAGCACTGCAGCTGTGCGCCATTGCTCTCAGCACACTTCACACTTCGGTCACTGAGGGTGCAGGGCGCTGGGGGGGGGCGCCCTGAGACGCAATAAAAACACCTTGGATGGCAAAAAAAACGCATCACATATAGCTCCTGGGCAATATGGATGCATTTAACCCCTGCCAGAATCCATAAAAAAAGCAGGAGAAAAGTCCGCAAAAAAGGGGCGGAGCCTATCTCCTCAGCACACTGGCGCCATTTTCCCTCACAGCTCCGTTGGAGGGAAGCTCCCTGTCTCTCCCCTGCAGTCACTACACTACAGAAAGGGTTAAAAAAAGAGAGGGGGGCACTAATTAGGCGCAGTATTAACTATACAGCAGCTATAAGGGGAAAAACACTTATATAAGGTTATCCCTGTATATATATAGCGCTCTGGTGTGTGCTGGCAAACTCTCCCTCTGTCTCCCCAAAGGGCTAGTGGGGTCCTGTCCTCTATCAGAGCATTCCCTGTGTGTGTGCTGTATGTCGGTACTTTTGTGTCGACATGTATGAGGAGAAAAATGATGTGGAGACGGAGCAGATTGCCTGTAATAGTGATGTCACCCCCTAGGGGGTCGACACCTGAGTGGATGAACTGTTGGAAGGAATTACGTGACAGTGTCAGCTCTGTATAAAAGACAGTGGTTGACATGAGACAGCCGGCTACTCAGCTTGTGCCTGTCCAGATGTCTCATAGGCCGTCAGGGGCTCTAAAGCGCCCGTTACCTCAGATGGCAGATATAGACGCCGACACGGATACTGACTCCAGTGTCGACGGTGAAGAGACGAATGTGACTTCCAGTAGGGCCACACGTTACATGAATGAGGCAATGAAAAATGTTTTTACACATTTCTGATAATACGAGTACCACCAAAAAAGGGGTATTGTGTTCGGTGAGGAAAAACTACCTGTAGTTTTCCTGAATCTGAGAAATTAAATGAAGTGTGTGATGATGCGTGGGTTTCCCCCGATAACAACGGATAATTTCTAAAATGTTATTGGCATTATATCCTTTCCCGCCAGAGGTTAGGGTGCGTTGGGAAACACCCCCTAGGGGGGATAAAGCGCTCACACGCTTGTAAGGGCTCTACCTTCGCCTGAGATGGCCGCCCTTAAGGATCCTGCTGATAGAAAGCAGGAGGGTATCCTAAAAGGTATTTACACACATACTGGTGTTATACTGCGACCAGCAATCGCCTCAGCCTGTATGTGCAGTGCTGGGTTGGCGTGGTCGGATTCCCTGACTGAAAATATTGATACCCTAGATAGGGACAGTATATTTTTGCCTATAGAGCATTTAAAAGATGCATTTTTATATATGCGTGATGCACAGCGGAATATTTGCCGACTGGCATCAAGTCTAAGCGCGTTGTCCATTTCTACCAGTAGAGGGTTATGGACACGTCAGTGGTCAGGTGATGCGTATTCCAAACGGCATTTGGAAGTATTGCTTTATTAAGGGAGGAGTTATTTGGGGTCGGTCTTTCAGACCTGGTGGCCATGGCAACAGCTGGAAATTCCACGTTTGTACCCCAGGTCGCCTCTCAACATGAGAAGACGCCGTATTATCAGGCGCAGTCTTTTCGTGGACAAGCGGGCAAAAGGTTCCTCATTTCTGCCCCGTGACAGAGGGAGAGGAAAAAGGCTGCAGAAATCAGCCAGTTCCCAGGAACAGAAACCCTCTCCCGCCTCTGCCAAGCCCTCAGTATACGCTGGGGCTTTACAAGCAGAATCAGGCACGGTGGGGGGCCCGTCTCAATGAATTTCAGCGCGCAGTGGGCTCACTCGCAAGTAGACCCCTGGATCCTTCAGGTGATATCTCAGGGGTACAAATTAGAATTCGAGACGTCTCCCCCTCGCCGTTTCCTAAAGTCGGCTTTACCGATGTCTCCTTCTGACAGGGAGACAGTTTTGGAAGCCATTCACAAGCTGTATTCCCAGCAGGTGATAATCAAGATACCCCTCCTGCAACAGGGAACGGGGTATTATTCCACACTGTTGTGGTACCGAAGCCGGACGGCTCGGTGAGACCGATTCTAAATCTAAAATCTTTGAACACTTACGTACAGAGGTTCAAATTCAAGATTGAGTCACTCAGAGCAGTGATTGCGAACCTGGAAGAAGGGGACTACATGATGTCTCGGGACATCAAGGATGCTTACCTTCATGTCAAAATTTACCCTTCTCACCAAGGGTACCTCAGGTTTATGGTACAGAACTGTCACTATCAGTTCAGACGCTGCCGTATGGATGGTACACGGCACCCCGGGTCTTTACCAAGGTAATGGCCGAAATGATGATATTCCTTCGAAGGAAGTGAATTTTAGTTATCCCTTCCTTGGACAATTCCCTGATAAGGGTAAGATCCAGGGAACAGTTGGAGGTCGGTGTAGCACTATCTCAGGTAGTGTTGCGGCAGCACGATTGGATTCTCAATATTCCAAAATCGCACCTGGTTCCGACGACGTGTCTTCTGTTCCTAGGGATGATCCTGGACACAGTCCAGAAAAAGGTGATTCTCCCGGAGGAGAAAGCCAGGGAGTTATCCGAGCTAGTCAGGAACCTCCTAAAACCGAGCCAAGTCTCAGTGCATCAATGCACAAGGGTTCTGGGTAAAATGGTGGCTTCCTACGAAGCAATCCCATTCGGCAGATTCCACGCAAGAACTTTCCAGTGGGACCTGCTGGACAAATGGTCCGGATCGCATCTTCAGATGCATCAGCGGATAACCCTGTCACCAAGGACAAGGGTGTCCCTCCTGTGGTGGTTGCAGAGTGCTCATCTTCTAGAGGGCCGCAGATTAGGCATTCAGGACTGGGTCCTGGTGACCACGGATGCCAGCCTGCGAGGCTGGGGAGCAGTCACACAGGGAAGGAATATCCAGGGCTTTTGGTCAAGCCTGGAGACATCACTTCACATAAATATCCTGAAGCTAAGGGACATTTACAATGCTCTAAGCTTAGCAAGACCTCTGCTTCAAGGTCAGCCGGTGTTGATCCAGTCGGACAACATCACGGCAGTCACCCACGTAAACAGACAGGGTGGCACAAGAAGCAGGAGGGCAATGGCAGAAGCTGCAAGGATTCTTCGCTGGGCGGAAAATCATGTGATAGCACTGTCAGCAGTATTCATTCCGGGAGTGGACAACTGGGAAGCAGACTTCCTCAGCACGACCTCCACCCGGGAGAGTGGGGACTTCACCCAGAAGTCTTCCACATGATTAAAAACTCGACAGGTATTGCGCCAGGTCCAGGGACCCTCAGGCAATAAGCTGTAGACGCTCTGGTAACACCGTGGGTGTACCAGTCAGGGTATGTGTTCCCTCCTCTGCCTCTCATACCCAAGGTACTGAGATTGATAAGATGGAGAGGAGTAAGCACTATATTCGTGGTTCCGGATTGGCCAAGAAGGACTTGGTAACCGGAACTTCAAGAGATGCTCACGGAGGATCCGTGGCCTCTACCTCTAAGAAGGGACCTGCTCCAGCAGGGACCCTGTCTGTTCCAAGACTTACCGCGGCTGCGTTTGACGGCATGGCGGTTGAACGCCGGATCCTGAAGGAAAAAAGGCATTCCGGATGAAGTCATCCCTATCCTGATCAAAGCCAGGAAGGATGTAACCGCAAAAACATTATCACCGCAATTGGCGAAAATATGTTGCGTGGTGCGAGGCCAGTAAGGCCCGACGGAGGAAATTCAACTGGGTCGATTCCTACATTTCCTGCAAACAGGAGTGTCTATGGGCATGAAATTGGGGTCCATTAAGGTTCAAATTTCGGCCCTGTCAAATTTCTTCCAAAAAGAACTAGCTTCAGTCCCTGAAGTTCAGACGTTTGTAAAAGGGGTACTGCATATACAGCCTCCTTTTGTGCCTCCAGTGGCACTTTGGGATCTCAATGTAGTTTTGGGTTCCAAAAGTCACATTGGTTTGAACCACTTAAATCTGTGGAGTTAAAATATCTCACATGGAAAGTGGTAATGCTGTTGGCCCTGGCCTGGGCCAGGCGCGTGTCAGAATTGGCGGCTTTATCCTGAAAAAGCCCTTATCTGATTTTCCATTCGGACAGGGCGGAATTGAGGACTCGTCCTCAGTTTCTCCCCAAGGTGGTTTCAGCGTCTCACCTGAACCAACCTATTGGTGGTGCCTGCGGCTACTAGGGACTTGGAGGCCTCCAAGTTGCTAGACGTTGTCAGTGCCCTGAAAATATGTTTCCAGGACGGCTGGAGTCAGGAAATCTGACTCGCTGTTTATCCTGTGTGCACCCAACAAGCTGGGTGCTCCTGCTTCTAAGCAGACTATTGCTCGTTGGATTTGTAGTACAATTCAGCTTGCACATTCTGTGGCATGCCTGCCACAGCCAAAAATCTGTAAATGCCCACTCCACAAGGAAGGTGGGCTCATCTTGGGCGGCTGCCCGAGGGGTCTCGGCTTTACAACTTTGCCGAGCAGCTACTTAGTCAGGAGCAAATACGTTTGTAAAATTCTACAAAATTGATATCCTGGCTGAGGAGGACCTGGAGTTCTCTCATTTGGTGCTGCAGAGTCATCCGCACTCTCCCGCCCGTTTGGGAGCTTTGGTATAATCCCCATGGTCCTTACGGAGTCCCCAGCATCCACTTAGGACGTTAGAGAAAATAAGAATTTACTTACCGATAATTCTATTTCTCATAGTCCGTAGTGGATGCTGGGCGCCCATCCCAAGTGCGGATTGTCTGCAATACTTGTACATAGTTATTGTTACAAAAATCGGGTTATTATTGTTGTGAGCCATCTTTCAGAGGCTCCTCTGTTATCATGCTGTTAACTGGGTTCAGATCACAGGTTATACGGTGTGATTGGTGTGGCTGGTATGAGTCTTACCCGGGATTCAAAATCCTTCCTTATTGTGTACGCTCGTCCGGGCACAGTATCCTAACTGAGGCTTGGAGGAGGGTCATAGGGGGAGGAGCCAGTGCACACCAGATAGTCCTAAAGCTTTCTTTAGATGTGCCCAGTCTCCTGCGGAGCCGCTATTCCCCATGGTCCTTACGGAGTCCCCAGCATCCACTACGGACTATGAGAAATAGAATTATCAGTAAGTAAATTCTTATTTTTTTCTATTATTTAGTTACTGTCAGACTAAATAGTACATTTCTGTGTGTCTTTTAGCTACATGGCATTGTTTTCTTATTATCCTGTATTATATACTTAAACAAAATACATGTAGCTTTTTATATATATATATATATTTATTAATTTTTTTACATTATACCAAGTGAACTCTTTTACCATAGTTATTACCGCCCCAGTAGAATTTACAATCTATATTCCCTGCTGCTTGGACTCACACATACGCACTGCAGTAAATTTTTGTTGGGAGCCAATATTAAAGTACCAGTATAATTTTGGAGTTTGGGAGGAAACCAGTGCAGGCATGGGAAGAATATACAAACTCCACACAGGGCAGTTGTGGGAATTTCACGCATGACCTCAGTGCTGTGAGGCATTTAAGCTAACCATTGCACCAACTCATTGGCGTTTCTATAATGGGTGAAATGTGTGCGTTGCATACGGTCCCTTGGGTCCAGGGAGGCACACACTGCACCCATGTTTTATTACTTACCTGTCCGGAGTTTGCGTCTGGCGCTGCGGCAAAAGTCACAACTAAAACAGTTGGCGCACATGGGCAATAGTTAAATTAGTCTCTTGAACAAGGCAGGTGTCATGTTTCCGGAGACCTGCCCATGCGGTGTAGACTCTGGCACAATGCCAGAACCTACTGCGTTGTGGAGAAGAGGGGGTCCACCCGGAGTCTGCATTTGGGCCCCCTCCTCTGTTAAAATGCCCCTGCACTAACTGTGCCGCCAATCAGTGTATGTACAGTACAGCATTGTTGCATGGACTAATTTTCACAGACGTGGGAGCTAGTCCGTTATTGGTGTCCAGTTATGTATTATTCCCACTGTTTGGTTAATCTGGATTGACCTTTGTGAACGAATATTGTTGCTTGGACTTGGACGGATACACTACACCTGCCATGAGGCTGCTGCAAGTTTGGACGGTATTTAAGTACCTTCAGATGTGGACAGTGGGTGCCTCAGTGCTTGCACATTCGGTTGCAGAGATGTACACCAGGAAAGAGCTTTGTAGCGGCATTTGCATAAAGTCGCAGACTGCTGACCGCCAGTAGACACAGGCATGTCTGCGTCCACCTCCTAAATCAGACCCTTAATATGGCCAGGGGACAGTATTTATATAGGGGAGAATTCAACTGGAGCAGGTGTGGCGTGAGACCTGCCACAAGTATCTGCTGTCTGTTCAGCTGGCAGGTAACCCAAGGTCCTAGAACTCTGATTTCATACATGGATCTTTGATAAGAAGAGTGCTGTTGAATTAATGGATATGTATAGGCGCTGATACTGGAAATATATATATATATATATATATATATATGTGCCTATACATATCCTTTAATTCAGTAGCACTCGTATTAAATTTAATAAATCAAATATGACCTAGCAGCTAAACAATGCATTAGCAAAAGCAGAATACATTTCTTTTCTACTACATCTGATTTCATACATGTTGGTCCAGCCCACGTTAAACACATGGTCACGAAAGAGTAACTGTGTGTTACAAGTAACTAATGCTAATCTCTTGTGTTGTGACGGGTAACATACTGTAAGTGTGCCTTACTGTGCTGTGTACAGGGTTGTCTGGAGTTTCAGCCTTTAACTTACTTCAGAATGCTTCAGGGCCATCCAGTATCCTGATATTCAGATACTACATTATGTTTATGTTAGGGATGGACATTGGAAACTGAATGTTAGCAAATATTGATGATCCTGATTTCTCTAACGTCCTAGAGGATGCTGGGGACTCCGTAAGGGCCATGGGGATAGACGGGCTCCGCAGGAGATATGGGCACTTTAAGAAAGAATTTAGTTCCTGGTGGGCACTGGTTCCTCCCTCTATGCCCCTCCTCCAGACCTCAGTTTGATACTGTGCCCAGACGAGCTGGGTGCTTTTCAGTGAGCTCTCCTGATTTTACTGATAGAAAGTATTTTGTTAGGTTTTTTATTTTCAGGGAGCTCTGCTGGCAACAGACTCCCTGCATCGTGGGACTGAGGGGAGAGAAGCAGCCCTACTCTCTGAAGCTAGGTCCTGCTTCTTAGGCTACTGGACACCATTAGCTCCAGAGGGATTGGTACGCAGGATCTCACCCTCGCCGTCCGTCCCGGAGCCACCCCGCCGCCCCCCTCGCAGAGCCGGAAGATAGAAGCCGGTGAGTATGAGAAGAAAAGTAGACTTCAGAGGCGGCAGAAGACTTCATCATCTTCACTGAGGTAACGCACAGCACTGCAGCTGTGCGCCATTGCTCCCACACACCTCACATACTCCGGTCACTGTAAGGGTGCAGGGCGCGGGGGGGGGGGGGGGGGGCGTCCTGGGCAGCAATATAAACCTCTTATTTGGCAAAAGGAGCATATATACAGCTGGACACTGTATATGTGCATGAGCCCCCGCCAATTTTACACTTTTAGCGGGACAGAAGCCCGCCGTCGAGTGGGCGGGGCTTCTCCCTCAGCACTCACCAGCTCCATGTTTTTCTCCACAGCACCGCTGAGAGGAAGCTCCCCGGACTCTCACCTGCTTATACCACAGTAGAAGAGAGGGTTTTAAAGAAGAGGGGGGGGCACATAATTTGGCGCAGATAATAACAGCGCTACTGGGTAAACATTAAATTGCTGTGTTTTTTCCTGGGTCATATAGCGCTGGGGTGTGTGCTGGCATACTCTCTCTCTGTCTCTCCAAAGGGCCTTGTGGGGGAATTATCTTCAGATGAGCATTCCCTGAGTGTGTGGTGTGTCGGTACGTGTGTGTCGACATGTCTGAGGTAAAAGGCTCTCCTAAGGAGGAGATGGAGCAAATGTGTGTGTGAGTGGTGTCTCCGTCGACAACGCCGACACCTGATTGGATATGTGAAATAAAGTGCTGAGGTAAATTTATTGCACAAAAGATTAGAGAACAGACAGTGAATCTACACAGGTCTGTCCCTATGTCGCAGAGACCTTCAGAGTCTCACAATGCTCACTATCCAAAATAATAGACACTGATATCGACACGGAGTCTGACTCCAGTGTCGACTACGATAATGCAAAGTTACAGCCAAAACTGGCAGAAAAGTATTCAATATATGATTATTGTAATAAAAGATGTTTTGCATATCACTGATGAGTCATCTGTCCCTGACACGAGGGTACACATGTTTAAGGGGAAGAAAGCTGAGGTAAATTTCCCTCCTCTCATGAAGAAAAAGAGCGGGAATCTCCAGACAAGAAGCTGCAGCTTCCCAAAAAGAATTCTCAGGGAGTATCCTTCCCCTACTAGGGCCAGGATACGATGGGAATCTTCCCCTAGGGTGTACAAAGCTTTGTCACGTTTACCCAAAAGGTAGCGCTGACTTAACAGCTATCCTCAGGGATCCTGCAGATAGCTTGCAGTAAAAGTACTTTGAAGTCCATTTACACACATTCTGGTACACTACTCAGACCGGCGATTGTGTCGGCATGGGTTTATAGCGCTGTAGCAGCGTGGACAGATACCTTATCAGCAGAGATTGAAACCCTAGATAAGGATACCATGGTATTGACCCTAGTATATGTGTGTATATGTATATATATATATATATAAGATGCTGTCATATATATATATAAAACATGCCCAAAGAGACATTAGTCTACTGGGTTCTAGAGTCAACGCTATGTCGATTTCTGCTAGAAGTGTCCTGTGGAACATGCAATGGACAGGTGATGCCGACTAAAAGAGGCATATGGAAGGTTTACCTTACAAGGCTGAGGAATTGTGTGGAGAAGGGCTCTCGGACCTGGTCTCCACAGCTATAGCTGGTAATTCTGATCTTTTGCCTTATATTCCCTCACAACCTAAGAAAGCACGACATTATCAAATGCTGTCCTTTCGGTCGCAGAATAACAAGAAAGTACGAGGAGCGTCCTTTCTTACCAGAGGTAAGGGTACATGGCACAGCTAGTTCCCAGGAACAGAAGTCCTCCCCGGCATCTACTACATCCAACGCATGACGCTGGAGCTCCGCTAAGGGAGTCCGCCCCAGTGGGAGCACGTCTTCGACTCTTCAGCCACATCTGAGTTCACTCACAGGTGGTTCCCGGGGCAATAAAAAAATTGTTTCTCAGGGTTACAAGCTGGAATTCGAAAGGTGCCTCCTCGCCGGTTTTTCCTTATCGGACCTACCGGCTTCTCCCCCAGGAAGGGAGATAATATTAAATACAATTCACACATTGTATCTCCAACAGGTGGTGCTCAAGGTTCCCCTCCTGCAACAAGGAAGGCGATATGACTCAACCTTGGCTGTAGTCCCGAAACCGTACGGTTCGGTCAGACCTATTTTTAAAATTAAAATCTCTGAACCTATACGGGAAAAGGTTCAAATTTAAAGTGGAATCGCCCAGAGCGATCATCGCCAGCCTGGAAGGGGGGGGATTTGATGGTGTATCTAAACATAAAGGCTGCATACCTTCATGTTCCCATTTATCCACCCCATCAGGCCTACCTGACAATTGCGGTACAGGATTGTCATGACCAATTTCAGGGTAATTGGCGGAAATAATAGTGCTCCTACGCAAGCAAGGAGTCACAGTTGTCCCATACTTGGACGATCTCCAAATAAGGGCGAGATCAAAAGAGCAGTTGTTGAACAGCGTGTCACTTTCGCTGAAGGTGTCACAGCAACACGGCTGGATTCTCAATTTCCCGAGGTCACAGTTGGTTCCTATAACTCGTCTGCCCTTCTTGGGTATGATTTTGGATACAGACCAGAAATGGGTTTACCTTCAGATAGAGAAGGCCCAGGAACTCATGACTCTAGTCAGGGACCTATTGAAACCAAGACAGGTGTCAGTGCATCACTGCACTCGAGTCCTGGGAAAAACATTCCCTTCAGCAGGTTCCATGCGAGGACTTTCCAATTGGACCTACTGGACAAGTGGTCCGGGTCACATCTACAGATGCATCAGTTGATCACCCTATCCCCCAGGGCCAGGCTATCTCTACTGTGGTGGCTGCAGAGTGCACACCTTCTAGAGGGCCGCAGATTCGGCATTCAGGACTAGATCCTGGTGACCACGGACGCGAACCTCCGAGGCTGGGGAGCAGTCACACAGGGAAGAAATTTCTAAGGTCTTTGGTCAAGTCAAGAGACTTGTCTTCACATCAACATATTGGAACTAAGGGCCATATACAACGCCCTACGTCAAGCGGAGATCTTTCTTCGCGACCAACCGGTTCTGATCCAGTCAGACAACGTCACCGCAGTAGCTCATGTAAACCGCCAAGGCGGCACAAGGAGCAGAGTGGCGATGGCGAAAGCCACCAGAATTCTTCGCTGGGCAGAGAATCATGTAAGAGCACTGTCAACCGTGTTCATTCCGGAAGTGAACAACTGGGAAGCAGACATCCTCACCAGACATACGTCCTGGAGAGTGGAGACTTTATCAGGAAGTCTTCGCACAGATTGCAGTTTGGTGGGGACTGCCACAGATAGACAGGATGGCGTCCCGCCTCAAAAAAAAGCTGCAGAGTTATTGCGCCTGGTCAAGAGACCCTCAGGCAGTAGCGGTAGACGCCCTAGTGACACCGTGGGTGTTCCAGTCAGTCTATGTATTTCCTCCTCTTCCTCTCATACCCAAGGGTTGAGAATAATAAGAAAAAGGAGGAGTGAGAACAATCCTCATTGTTCCAGATTGGCCACGAAGGATCTGGTATCCGGATCTGCAGGAAATGCTTACAGAGAAAATCCGTGGCCTCTTCCTCTAAGGCAGGACCTGTTGCAACAGGGCCCATGTCTGTTCCAAGACTTACCGCGGCTGCGTTTGACGGCATGGCGGTTGAACGCCGGATCCTAGCGGAAAAAGGCATTCCGGATGAGGTCATTCCTACGCTGATAAAGGCTAGGAAGGACGTGACATCTTAACATTATCACCATATATGGCGAAAATAAGTTTCTTGGTGTGAGGCCAGGAATGCTCCTACGGAAGAATTCCATCTGGGCCGTTCCTTCACTTCCTACAAACTGGAGTGAATTTGGGCCTAAAACTTAGGCTCCATTAAGGTTCAGATTTCGGCCCTATCCATTTTCTTTCAAAAAGAGTTGGCTTCTCTACCAGAAGTTCAGACGTTTGTAAAAGGAGTGCTGCATATGCAGCCTCCTTTTGTGCCTCCGGTGGCACCTTGGGATCTTAACGTGGTGTTAAGTTTCCTAAAGTCACACTGGTTTGAACCACTTAAAACGGCGGAGTTAAAATATCTCACGTGGAAGGTGGTCATGTTATTAGCCTTGGCTTCGGCTAGACGTGTGTCAGAATTAGCGGCTTTGTCACATAAAAGCCCCTATCTGGTTTTCCATACGGATAGAGCAGAATTGCGGACCTGTTCACATTTTCTGCCGAAAGTGGAATCATCTTTTCATATGAACCAACCTATTGTGGTGCCTGTGGCTACACGTGACTTGGAGGATTCCGAGTTACTTGATGTGGTCAGGGCTTTGAAAATTTACGTGGCCAGAACGGCTAGAGTCAGGAAAACTGAAGCGCTGTTTGTCCTGTATGCATCCAACAATATTGGTGCGCCTGCTTCAAAGCAAACTATTGCTCGCTGGATTTGTAACACGATTCAGCAAGCACATTCTATGGCTGGATTGCCGTTACCAAAATCGGTCAAGGCCCATTCCACTAGGAAGGTGGGCTCTTCTTGGGCTGCTGCCCGGGGGGTCTCGGCACTACAGCTGTGTCGAGCTGCTACTTGGTCGGGTTCAAACACTTTTGCAAAATTCTATAGGTTTGATACCCTGGCTGAGGAGGACCTCATGTTTGCTCAATCGGTGCTGCAGAGTCATCCGCACTCTCCCGCCCGTTTGGGAGCTTTGGTATAATCCCCATGGTCCTTACGGAGTCCCCAGCATCCTCTAGGACGTTAGAGAAAATAAGATTTTACTTACCGGTAAATCTATTTCTCGTAGTCCGTAGAGGATGCTGGGCGCCCGTCCCAAGTGCGGACTTCTTCTGCAATACTTGTATATAGTTATTGCTTCAATAAGGGTTACGTTATAGTTGCATCGGTCTTGCACTGATGACATGTTGTTTTCATGGGCCTGGGACTCAGGGTCGACAACAAAAAGGTCGACACACCTTAGGTCGACGCCAATTGGTCGACACACCTTAGGTCGACATGGACAAAAGGTCGACAGGAACAAGGTCGACATGGAAAAAGGTCAACATGAGTTTTTTATGTTTTTTTTGGTGTTTTCTTCGTAGAGTGACCGGGAACCCCAATTAGTGCACCGCGTCCCCTCGCATGGCTCGCTTCGCTCGCCATGCTTCGGGCATGGTGCCTTCGTACCGCTTCGCTCGGCACAGATTACCGTTCCAATCGTAGTCCACGTGGATCGTTAAGTATGAAAAGGTTCAAAAAAAGAAATAAATTGTGAAAAACTCATGTCGACCTTTTTCCATGTCGACCTTGTTCCTGTCGACCTTTTGTCCATGTCGACCTAAGGCGTGTCGACCAATTAGCGTCGACCTAAGGTGTGTCGACCTGGAGTCCGGATACCGTTTTCATACTGTTAACTGGGTAGTTATCACAAGTTATACGGTGTGATTGGTGTGGCTGGTATGAATCTTACCCTTGGATTAACAAAATCCTTTCCTTGTACTGTCCATCTCCTCTGGACACAGTTTCTCTAACTGAGGTCTGGAGGTTGGGCATAGAGGGAGGAGCCAGTGCACACCAGGAACTAAATTCTTTCTTAAAGTGCCCATATCTCCTGCGGAGCCCGTCTATCCCCATGGTCCTTACGGAGTCCCCAGCATCCTCTACGGACTACGAGAAATAGATTTACCGGTAAGTAAAATCTTTTTTGTTTCTATCGAATAGCAGATTTCCCATGGTTTCCAGCCATTGAATGCAGCTTTCAAATGTCCTTTCGATGGTTACCTTATTTTATTTATTTATTTTTAGCTGCGGACACCTGGAAGTGGTGTCTGCAGCTCAGCTTATGTGGGCATGTACAAAGCTGTGACTTCATCTGCGCATGTGCACAGGGCAACCATCAAATGGTGTTGATGCGATAGCTACAGTAGTAGCCATTGCCATGCTAGATTTGATGTCAAAATCCCAGAAACCATTAGGTGCTGGGTTTCCGATGTCCATCCCTAGTTTGTGTGTACTTAGAACTTCAGTCTACGAGAAGCCTCCTATTATTATGTTACAGTGAATTTTCACATATACTGGTGACTAAAATTATGCAATATTGTACAGAACAATGTATGTTAGTAGGTAATAAATATAAAGCCACACAATTGTCATAACCATTACTTATTGTCAAATAAAATTAAATATATTTTTAAATATTCTTTTTTATTTTAGCGCTAATTAATGAAATGTTTGTCTCCTAGGAATGGCAAAACTCTATTCAGAAGAACGCTGGTCTGGCCTTTATTGAGCTCATCAATGAAGGAAGGTAATGCATACAGTATAGCCACCCTCCATGTTTATCATCTAACACAGCAGATATCTAGCTCCCTCTTATTGTGTGCTTAATGCATAGATCAGCGTTGTATGTACTATGATTTGCTTTCTAGAATGAGCCATTACCGTTTTCTAGTGGCTATTCTTTCACCTGGCCACCATTTTACCTGGTACTGTGTTACACTGAGGGGTAAATTTACTAACATGGTAGTTCTATTTAAGATGGGATGTTGCCCATAGCAACCAATCAGATTCCAGATATTATCTTCTAGAAGGTGCTAGATAAATGAGAAGTAGAATCTGATTGGTTGCTATGGGCAACATCAATCTTAAATAGAACTTCCATGTTAGTAAATTTACCGCTGAGAATCTAGGGAACCAGTCTGCAGATCCATCTGGTTCCGGCAGTCTAGTTCCATTTGCTGTATGTACTCATCAGTGTAATGAGCAGTGCATGGGGATAATGTTATAGTTGAAAGACTGGTTGCTGTCCAGGGTGCTACTTCAATCACTGACACACTAAGCTGAAGGTAAACAGAACCAGAGTTGTCACAAACTTTTACAGTGTCAATTAGTTATTTACTTAATTGCCATTATTATCTTATATACAGACACCATGCTTACGATTCATCTATTTGTGATTTGCGATTTACAAAACCTCTATTTGTGTAAAAATGTAATAAAGGTACAAAGCAATTATGAAAGACAATGAAAAACAAATGGTCTATAATTTGTAATATTTAATTTGTTACCAGCTTAAAACTATTTGGCTCATTTGCAAGTACTATAACAAATATTTTTACATCTTTACAATTATAAGTAGCGGAAGTGACTGGGATAGCACAACAAGCAGCAGTTGAAAATAGCCATTTGGATTCTTATATGTTCTGTAAGGCGCTGCACTTGTTGACATGACATTTGCTCTTACAAAGTGATCATTGAAATGAAAGTGCATCGTGCCTTGTAATTGGGAGTGTGGGGCCACGAAAAGTCCTTACCGGTTTCGTAACACTTCCCGAAACCCTTCTGGGGATTCAGATAGGAATCTGAAGAGGAGAAATTGTTATAAATATTTATTCTACTCAGCTACTGCTCTTGTGAATGCAGTTCATCAATCATAGCCGGGGTATGTAATTGTGCAGTTGTCAACAATTAACGGGACATAAACAGTTGATGAATGGGCGGTTAAATTAAAGTGTTTCCAAGGACAGCCTGAAATTATAAACTAGGTCGTTCAAAATATTGCAACAAAAGGATTGGAATAATTAAAACAAAGCAAGGTTAATGAGATGTAAAATTGCATATAATGTCTGATGGCTGGTTCCCAAATTTCTGAGTCTTGATCTCTTAGACAAAAGAATTTCACACATTCACAAGTTTAGTCGACCTAAGAAAGTACTTTTCTGGATTATTGGGACATGGAAACAAAGCTATTTTCATTCCAATCTTCATTACATCAGGTTTAATAAAATATAAAACAAATTGAAATTTCCATAAATGTTCTAGAACTCCTATTTTTAAATCTGGATGCTTAGGGGGATATTCAGTTAGTGCCGTTACATTCGACCTATTCAGTGCCCGTGCTGTTTTTTTGACTGGTTGAAAAATCCAGCACCAGCAAAAACTAAGTGTATCGGCGAATTTGCCGCTGATACACGTTTTGTCGAATTCGTGGGCGTTTTTTGCCCATTTTTGGCGCAATTTTCGCCCATGCCGATTCAACAAAAAAAAGTGAAACTTCATGGGCGAAAATGGATTAAAAAATGGGCAAAAATTCCTGCAATTGAATACCCTGTGTCGAATTAGTGCCTTTATTTCAACCAGTCGAAAAAATGGCACTTAATTGAATACCCCCTAAAAGTCAGAGACCATTACTTACATTGCAGTGTTGGCTTCGAAGATAAGTTTATCAATATTACATAGGTATTTATTATAGTAAATCTATTGTGTATAACTTATTTTGGTGGCACACAAATGATAGATATTTTTACTAAATAATAGAAATAATAATTTTTTAAAATAAAGATTCGTATTTGTTTTCTGCTGTAAGCGCTGTAACATAGGGAAAGTCTTACACATATATTTGTTTACCTGCCTTCAGTGTAGGGGCTGTGTAATGGGATATTTGGGATAAACACATTGGTTATACAAGGGGACACTGATGGATCATCGTCTTTCAATGTGTTTCCATGTTTTGTTTTTAAGACTCTTGTGCCACGCCATGAAGGATCACATAGTGCGGGTTGCCAATGAGGCCGAATTTATTCTGAACAGACAGAGAGCGGAGGATGTGCACAAGCATGCAGAGTTTGAGGTAAGCAGCGTTGTGGATGAAGCTCTACCTTTCTGCTTTCAATCAGTCATCACGTCCCCAGTAACTGCACACTGAAGGCCTATTTTAGATGAACGTGCATTTAATTTAGCTCAGGCCATTTTGGGAAGATTTGGTTAATGTCAAGCACAAGGAACTGGTTTAATGTTTGCTTCCCAGTCTGTAATTCATGAACATATTTGCAGCATGGAGCAAAGCCTTCATCAAAAACAAGTGTTTTAATGTGCTGTTAGTGCCCAGACGTTTCCGATAATCCAACAAGCAATACCACAAAAATGGTTTACAGTGCCTTTAAAATCTTGTTGGCAAACTAGTTTATATATTTACATATTGTCCATTAAGTTTTCAAATTAATAGGATGTTAAACAGATGGCCACTGTAGTTACTAAAAATAGTGAATTATATTTAGTTTTTAATATAAAGTTAAATATTTTCTAGTTATTTTTTAAAATCTGATTTGTATGGTGCTTTGTGTATACAGATATGTCCTCATACATCATTGGTGCAGTAGCTCCAAACAACCCCTTTCTGCATGCCAAGTCCCGCCAGGCGAATTTATTTATTTTTTGCTGGAAATGCATCTTAGTTGCAGCGCGATATGACTAGGACTAGAAGCTGCAGGAGACTCCTGTTTTTCAGGTAGCCCCCCGCAACCACGAAAGAGCAGGCAGATCTCCCGCAACCCACCCGCATCCTAGTGATGCGGGCAGGATGAGAGATAATCACCGGCACATTGGGCAGGGGCGGGGCTAAAATGATGCAATTTGCTTCATTTTAGCCCCGCCCCTACTAGCAGACCCACGAATCGTGGCGTTTTGCCGTAATGTGGCTGGAGCTTAATGGTGTCAGAGGCCAGAGAGGAGCAAAGAGCAGTAGGTAAGTATGATCTTATGTTGTTCACAACCCCTACTTTTAAAAGGAGATCATTATACATCGTGGCTGGATTCATGGCTTGCACCGCTGCCTCCTAGCCCTGAGATCATGAGTTCATTTCCTCACCAAATCATTGTATGTGTGGAGTTTGTCCGTTCTCCCTGTGTTTGGCTTTTCTCCCACACCAGTGGGTTCATTTGCTTTTGATGGAAAATTAACCTTAATGTGGACATTCGTGCAATAGGAAATACAGACAGTAAGCTCCACTGGGACAGGTACTGAAGTGAATGACCCAGTATTTTCTGTGAAACTCTGCGGAATATGTGTGCGCTATATAAATAACTGGTAATAAATGAAATAAATGGTTCTCAGTAAGGTGAGATTTAGTCAAATGTATTAGTTTGAATACTGAATACGTAGATATGAGCCTGTCACATGGATTATGTATTATTTTTTTTATGTAGGTATCCTGTATTGGAAACCATTCTTTCAACATTTATTGTGCCTGATTCAGAGTATGATGCGGCTGTGCAAGGTTCATTCTGCGTATGTGTAGAACTGGCCTTGCACTGTTGTACGGAGTTCCCTGAGGGGGTGGAGGGAGGACTGTATTCCCGGAAACGGTGGCGCTGCTGAGGCTTACTCAGCTGTCCTTCTGCAGGGAACCGATGGTCGCGATGTTGGATCCCGGCTTGTGACGTTGGTTGCAGTGCTAGGATCACAGCTACATGCAGGAGGCGTCTCTTCTACTGAGATGTCTACTGCATGGAAATTCAGTGTTGCTTGCATGCAGTAATGAACTTCCCACTATCTCTCGCCATTCATGTACATAATCATTCACAACAGTCCCTGTGCCCACTGAAGCATACAGTCTGAACTCTCTCCTTCATGCACACACACTAGGGTCCATTTTGTCAAAATACATTTTACCTACCAGTATATTTTTGGACTATGGGAGGAAACTCTTGCAAACATGCGGTGAACATACAAACTCCAAATTGAGCCCTGAACAGAATTGAACTCATGACTCCAGCGTGGTGAGACATCAATGCTGACCACTGTGCCACACTACAGTTTAGACCTTTACATATTTAAGGGCTTTAAAGTTCTTACCAATGCTTGTTTAGCTCCGTTCAGCGTCATAAACAAATGTGTTGTGTTTGGGCACAGGACAGTGAGTGGTAATAACTGTGTGTGTCCTGCGTGTGTAATTCGGGCAGTGCTAGCTTTAGTGAAGCAGCCGGGATTGAATGGACAAAATGAAATATAGAACTGTGTCAGAATCCCATAAAGGAGCCCTCCAGCCAGAGAACAGGAGCAGTCCTGAGCCTTGATTAGCTTCTTATCTCTGCTAGGCAGTGCTCCTAAGCCTACAGCTTGATGTACCAGCCCTTGTGCTTGTTGACCTACAAGAAAAGGTAGAGATCAAGAGACTTTACATTCAGTTTTTCCCCATTACCTTTTTTTAATGCAGTCATTGCTTTTCTGACTGTGGAGAATGGCCTTACGTTCTAAGTGCAGCTGTTTAGTTATTAACTTCCCTGAGCCACAGAAAGGTGCTTTTTAGTATATTTGCAAAATGTTTGACTTTAACATCAGATATCATGCAACGTTTGTTTGTATACCCATACATATCAACATACTGCATATAAACTATTAGATGAGTTGTATATTTCCACGAGCTTCCCATCTGCTTGCAAAATCTTAGACATAGATATCTATAGAGAATGATACACTCACTGGGTATATGTGTGTGTATACATTACATATACCTTGTGTTTTGTGTGTGTGTGTGTGTGTGTGTGTGTGTGTGTGTGTGTGTGTGTGTGTGTGTGTGTGTGTGTATGTATGTGTATGTATGTGTATATATATATATATATATAGCAAGTGGATGGTACGGCACTCCAGGCGTCTAAATAAATCGAACCCAAAGCAGCATCGGGAAACTGTATGTATGTGTGTGTATATATATATATATATATATATATATTAGTGCAGAGTATCCCACTTATTGGTAAGGATAGCACTCGCCAGTCTTAATAAAGTAAGTGTTTATTCAAGAAAAAGGGGGGGGGGGGGGGGGGAGTCACATACCAGTTCAAATTGTAGCTGACGTTTCGGTCCACATCCGGGACCTTTATTAAGGTGAACAACAGGGTCACTGATTGCTATCCTTCCCAATAAGTGGGATACTCTGCACTGTACTATGGGTCTCCCGGAATTTTCCAGGTAAGATTCTAATTGGCCCCCATGCAAATCTGTTTTTTTTTTGGGTGAGAGTGCGGGAACTTCCCCTATATATATATATATATATATATATATATATATACTGAAAGAAATGAAGGCGCACTCAGTGAGTAAAGTATTAAAAGCTTTTACTACAATGTAACAAGCTCACGTACACCAAGGTAAATGATAACCAGCGTGCAAACGAATCCCTGCTGCCTCCGGAGAAGCTTACAGCGGCTCGCCCCGCACAGCGCTGGCAGGTGTAAAATCAATTCAGCGTCTCAGCTCACGGACCAGTGTTCCTGAAGTGTAACAAACACGTCCTTCCCAGGCCACGCCCAACGCGTATCGTCACTGTATGACTATATGAGTTGAAAAAGAAAAAGGATTCTCTTGGGTGCTTAACCACCACAAATATCTAAAACATATAATAAAAAATTTAAAAATAACAATAAATTATAATATTGTCATATAGACTTCCATGACATAAATAGATGGATCATACATGTTAATTGAATAATACAGGTTGAGTATACCTTATCCAAAACGCTTGGGACCAGAGGTATTTTGGATATGGGATTTTTCCGTATTTTGGAATAATTGCATACCATAATGAGATATCATGGTGATGGGACCTAAGTCTAAGCACAGAATGCATTTATGTTACATATACACCTTATACACACAGCCTGAAGGTCATTTTAGCCAATATTTTTTTATAACTTTGTGCATTAAACAAAGTGTGTCTACATACACATAATTCATTTATGTTACATATACACCTTATACACACAGCCTGAAGGTCATTTTAGCCAATATTTTTTATAACTTTGTGCATTAAACAAAGTGTGTCTACATTCACACAATTCATTTATGTTTCATATACACCTTATACACACAGCCTGAAGGTCATTTAATACAATATTTTTTTATAACTTTGTGTATTAAACAAAGTTTGTGTACATTGAGCCATCAAAAAACAAAGGTTTCACTATCTCAGTCTCACTCAAAAAAGTCCGTATTTCTGAATATTTGGATATGGGATACTCAACCTGTACATTCATTTGCAATAATCTGTTATGTAGTCATTTGATGTTTTCTGTTAGGTGAAGTGTTTAGTTCTTCAACCCGAATTCAAGTGTGTGATCTATTCACAAATTCGTAGAAACCCTATATATATATATATATATATATATATATATATATATATATATATATATATATATAATGTGTCCTTGTACATCATTGCAGCAGTCACACCAAACAGCCCCTCTCAGCGGTCCCGTGAGACTATGCTAGCATTAGGTGTCTTTTTTTGGGGAAATGCATCTTAGTAGTAGCGTGGTGTGACTGGGACACACCAGAAGACCGTTCTGATTAATTTGATGTGCAACACTTGTACAGTATATCTGTGTGTATCTGTCATTGCTAGGAATGCATAATATACAGTATATATTGTAGTATTGTGATACTTCATGGTTGGGAATGAATATTTGATATTGTAAGACCTGTAGATGAATGAAAGTAACAAAACACATTTAAATACCAATATTACAGTATAACAGTCAAGATTAGTAAACTAAATGTATATATTAACAGCCCCGATTTTGCTGCTGGTCATCACTAAAGGGTCAGCCTGTAGATAAGGCTATAGAATGTAAACAGTGCACTGTGTTAAAATACCAGCTCCTTGTTACATGATCAAGACTGCAAACTATAGGGCAGGGGTAGGCAATGTGTGACACTCCAGTTGCTGGGGAATTACACAACCAAGCTTGCCCTTAACTGTTTTGCTGTTAGAACATGCTAAAACTGTGGCTGGGATGTGTAGTTCTACATAGGCTTGCCATACTATCCCTTTAAACTGGCACTCTAATGCATTACACAGGTTCTGTGGCTGGCTGACTTCAAGCCTACATATCACCTGGTTCTTAGCAGCCACAGAACCTGTATAATCTTTGAGTGTCCCGTTTAAAGGGATGGTATGGTATACCTAGTTCTGTAGCAGTTGGAGTGTCATGCATTGCCTATTCGTGCAATAGAGTAAATATAATTTTGCTTATGTGATTGAGTACAGTAGTTTTCTCCAAAGTCTCAGTGACCATGTTTCCCCTAATATGAGCTCATGTGGACTTGGTAAATGTAAAAAGGGGGAGACTGAACTGCACACCCTATTTTTAAACACAGTAAGTGGTGCTACCATGCTGAGACTTCTAGTACAGGAGAAAGAAAAATGCTGATGTAAACTCTAAGCACTAAGAACACTCAAAATAATTCTTATCAACTCTTACAATTAAAAAGGAGTATAATTGAAGTTCTTAGCACACATTTGGCCAAATATGTGAGCCTATTCACCGCGTCCTGGTGAACTTCATTAGAAGGATAGCATAGTAGCATCTCTTATTATGTTTAAAAATAGGGTGTGCAGTCCAGTCCCCTCTTTTTCACTCTATATTTGTATATATATTGTAATATCTCCCAACTGGCCCGATTTTATATTGTCATACCTCCCGACTGGCAAGGGTGGGGTGTGGGGGTGTGGGAGGGGCAGTTGGGAGGCTCCTGTCACTTAGCAGAGCAATGGTGAATAGACACTATGCGCATGCGCACATCGTGTCTATTCACAGGAGACAGAGGGAGCATGCCATCAACTCACAGAGCGCTGGGTATGCCCCCTCAGTGCCGAAAACGGGGCGTGGTTCTCCCACAAAGCCACACCCTATTTTACATGGGCCACTGCCCCTTTTCGAGATCGGGCATGGCTTCATCGCGCAAAAGTCCTGAATCCCCCTATCATAAACGTTGGGAGGTATGTATTGTACACTTGAAGGCAAGGCACCTTCATTCATGTATTGGCACCCCCTGCCATCTACTCTCATGTGTTTTAATTAGCACAGGGTCCTATGTTGCTGACTACATATTATAGTGGGCTCTATTTAAAGGTTAGACCTGGATAAATCCATATAATGTTTTTGGGACTCCATCTAATGAAGTTCAGCTAGACATTGGTGGATGGGCCCACAAATTTGGCCAAATGTGTGCTAAGAACTTCACTTATACTCCTTTTTAAGAGTTTATCAAAATGATTTTGACTATCAGTGTTCTTAGTGCTTAGAGTGTGCATCAGCATTATACGTTCTCTGACTTGGTAAGTGTACCTAAACAGCCACTTATGCAGTAGTATGTACAAATGATTTTATGTAACACAAGTTAAAAACGGTTACCTTGAAAGAATAAATGTAATAGTGGTTATCTGGGACAACCATCCGGGGGTAAGTGCGGTTTTGTTACTCGTGCACTAAGGCACACCCAGAAAAGTCACGCGATGCCTGCTTGGCGAGGCACTGCTACTCACACTACGTGCTGGTTTACTTACTAGTGATTTGGTCTGGATACACTGTAGGGCCTTATGTGTAAGCGCTATGCGCGCTCTTTAAAATTGATGCACTTTAGGGAGAAAATAAGCATTCCTTTTTCTATTTTTCACTGATCCACAGTGATTATACTTGCTAGGCTGCATCTATTCCGCATTTCCCCTTATAAACATGCAACGCACATCAAGGAAATGGAACATTATCAGATGCAGGAATATTTCTGTGAATGTTTTTTCCCTTTCTTGGAGCAAGCTGTTAATATTCATTAAATGACCCTTCAGAGTGAGGCATGATAATTTAATTGTACAGTCCAATTAAAGGATGAAATATTAGCCTCATTACGGCGGAAGACCATTGTGCTAATTGCTTATTTGCTTTGGATGAAGGTACATTTGAAAAATGATATAACCCCCTTGCTGATTTAGAATTCTTTCAATAAAACCAGCTAAATTTGTGTTTATGATTCTTAGCAACATTTTTTTGTACTAAAATAAGTGTGTGTGTGTGTGTGTGTGTATATATATATATATATATATATATATATATATACACACAGGTTGAGTATCCCATATCCAAATATTCCGAAATACGGAATATTCCGAAATACGGAATTTTTTGAGTGAGAGTGAAATAGTGAAACCTTTGTTTTCTGACAGCTCAATGTACACAAACTTTGTTTAATACACAAAGTTATTACAAATATTGTATTAAATGACCTTCAGGCTGTGTGTATAAGGTGTATATGAAACATAAATGAATTGTGTGAATGTACACACTTTGTTTAATGCACAAAGTTATAAAAAATATTGGTTAAAATGACCTTCAGGCTGTGTGTATAAGGTGTATATGGAACATAAATGCATTCTGTGCATAGACTTGGGTCCCATTGCCATTATATCTCATTATGGTATGCAATTATTCCAAAATACGGAATAATCCGATATCCAAAATACTTCTGGTCCCAAGCATTTTGGATAAGGGATACTCAACCTGTATATATGTAATTTTTTTTGTTATAATTAAATATCATACTTATATTAATAAAATTTTATTTATTTCTTCCCTAATATAACCTAAAACTTTACATTCAGTTCAGAGGCGGAACTACCGCCAGTGCAACCAGTGCGTTGCACTGGGGCCCGCCTCTGTCCAGGGGGGTCCAAAGCATGTAATGAGTCAAACTGACTCATTACATGCCGCTGTGTGCTGCGGGCAACCGCTGCCCGCAGCACACAGCCGCCCGGACAGAGAGGAGAGGAGCGCAGCGGTACGGGGGAGAAGGAGGAGGAGGGAGGTGGAGGAGGGAGTCGCAGCAGCGCTTTGTTACTGGTGGAGGCGCCGCTGCTGCTGTCCCTCTGCTTCACTATAGGCTGTCTTCCGAGAACAGCGTATAGTTTAGCAGAGGGACAGCAGCAACAGCGCCTCCACCAATAACACAGCGCTGCTGCGGCTCCCTCCTCCACCTCCCTCCTCCTCCTTCTCTCCTGCCCGGGAATCATGACCAGAAGCTGCACCGAGGAGCCT
This sequence comes from Pseudophryne corroboree, assembly GCF_028390025.1. Lineage (NCBI taxonomy): Eukaryota > Metazoa > Chordata > Amphibia > Anura > Myobatrachidae > Pseudophryne > Pseudophryne corroboree. The sequence continues at coordinate 148,769,144 of NC_086445.1, forward strand.
GAGTCAGCGGAGAGGGTAAGTATAATTCTTTCTTTCTTTCTTTCTTTCTTTCTTTCTTTCTTTCTTTCTTTCTTTCTTTCTTTCTTTCTTTCTTGGGACTATCTGCCGTAATGTGTAAAAAGGGGGAATCTGCTTGCCGCAATGTGTAAAAAGGGGGAATCTACCTGATGTAATGTGTAAAAAGGGGGAATCTGCTTGCCGTAATGTGTAAAAAGGGGGAATCTGCTTGCCGTAATGTGTAAAAAGGGGGAATCTGCTTGCCGCAATGTGTAAAAAGGGGACGCTGTCTGCCGCTATGTGTAAAAAGGGTACGCTGTCTGCCGTTATGTGTAAAAAGGGGACGCTGTCTGCCGTTATGTGTAAAAAGGGGACGCTGTCTGCCGTTGTGTAAAAAGGGCACGCTGTCTGCCGTTATGTGTAAAAAGTGTACGCTGTCTGCCAATTTGTGTAAAAAGGGGACGCTGTCTGCCGTAATGTGTAAAAAGGGGGACGCTGTCTGCCGTAATGTGTAAAAAGGGGACGCTGTCTGCCGTAATGTGTAAAAAGAGGAATCTGTCCGCCGTAAGGTGTAAAGGGGTCTCTACCTGGTGTAGTGGTGCTACTGTGCGGCGTAATTTGAATAATGGAGACTACTGTGCACAGTTTTATGAATTGGTATTATTTTGTGGCCACACCCCTTCCCCACGAAGCCACGCCACTATGATTTTTGTGCGCGCCTATGGCGCGCACTGCCCCTGTTTTGTATGCAGGGGTGGGGCTCCGATGCCGTTTCTTGCACACAGTGCTAAAATGTCTAGTCACGGCACTGTTGCTAGGTATCCATTTCTCTGGCCCTGAGCAGGTCCCCCTCACCAGATCCTATCCAGGTGTGAGGGGGTGGACTTGGATGGGGGGGGGGGGGGGGGGGAGTGGCAAAGCATTTTGTCGCACCTGGGCCCACCGCTCGCTAGTTCCGCCACTGATTCAGTTTCAAATCTGTATTACTTGTTTAGCCATCCAAATATATTTGAGAGTCTCAGATTAGTTTTTAAGGTTATTTTGTAGTTCCTGAAAGATGTGTCCTCATACCTCTATCCTCAATACGCCTGGTGCAAGTGACCCGCCAGGTCCTGTGCCTCTCTGCTAACACCGGGTGCCTTTTTTGCATTTTTTTCACCCAAAATGTATCTTTGTCACAATGCAATGGGATGGACGCACCAGGAGACTGCGCTGCTTAGTTTGATGAACGACATATCTGTGTGCGACTAAGTCTCTATGTGGAATCATCTGTAGCATTGCACAATGTTTAGTAAATTGTAGTAAGTAATAACTGACAAACTTACAACTATGCAAACTGACCCATTGTTCTAATTTGTTCTTCTTTAGTCACAATGTGCACAGTATGCTGCTGATAGGAGGGAGGAAGAGAAAATGTGTGACCATCTAATCAGTGCTGCCAAACACAGAGACCATGTGACAGCCAATCAGCTGAAGCAGAAGATTCTGAACATCCTGACCAATAAGCATGGGGCATGGGGAGCCATATCTCAGAGGTAAACTGGAATTCATTTTCTGATTTGCATATTGCTAGGGAATGGGCTCCTATTGGCCTGGTTTATTAAAGCATATAATATCCAGAGCTGTCTAGACAAACATAGGTGTACTAGATTAAGGGGGGGTATGCAAATAGGTCCGTGTTTTGCTATTTTTAGGGATTCACCCTATTCAATAGCAGAGCCGTTTTTTCGCCTAGGCAAAAAAATATGTGGATCGGCGAATCCACATGTTTTCTCACCTGCGATGGTGAAAACGCAGGTCATTTTCGACAATTTTGAGGCATTTTTCACCAATTCCTTTTCACACACAAAAAAAAAAAAAAAAGGTGAAAAGGATTTGGTGAAAATGTCCCTAAAAAAATAGGCCTCAATTGAATAGGCAGGGGGGCGAAATCAACAGTTCCGAGATTACCGGAGCAACATACCTAATTGATCACCAGACATGACCATCATAGAATTTTTAAATATTTTAGATGTCTTTTAAATATTAACATATGAAGCCCAGAAAGTAATCCTGACTACATGTGCGTAGCCAGTCCCGGGCAACAGGCCCAATACCATGTGGTCTAAAAACTGGAGATCAAAGTCAATTTGGTCAATATCAAGCACCAGTATTGCCTTGTCTATGCTGTCATCTTCCCAATGCTCTAACAGGCCACATCAGTCTTCTGCTCACCTGGCGTGAAGGCTGATCCTGCCTGACAACGCAAGGGCAGTGTTTTTAAAGTTTAGAAAAATTGTTCTCAATACCATTCAAATTATAGAGAAGAAATGCCTATTACTTTTTAGTACAGGGTTAATATAATTAAAATAAAGCAAATATTTGTCAACACCATGTCACATAAAGAGGAAACTAGAGTTTTTCGTTCTGATCACTATATATGTGGAAGTGAAAGCGCAACGGAATATTCTGGCGCAGTATAAGTGAATGTTAATATAAAGTGTTACAGCTGACCAATCTGAATGGAGCGATACATTGCATAGTTATAGGAAGTTATAAAGACCTGTGCATTATAACAAGTAAAACCCATAAAGAATTAGAGTATGTTTTATTGGGGTTGGAAGTCTGGAACCTGAGCTTTCCTGTCATGCAGTATTATGTACACATGATTTGTTTGATTACCTGTAGTAAACCTGTGCGACTGCACATGTTCTCTTGTCCTCTCATTTCCTTGTTTTAATTGTATCCAATATTGGCAGAAACAAGATGGGAAACCATTATTATTTATTGATGAATAACATTTTGATTTACAACAAGACTGCACATGAAGAAAAAGTTCCATGAAATAGAGTGCCAGCCATCCAACGCTTAAGACATTGGGGCAATGTCGACACCAAAACATCACCATTCAAAAATGTAGACATTTGGAAAATATCAACATTGATAAAATGTAAACATTTGCGTTAGGGTTAGGATGAGCGTTCGAGTTGGGGGGACACATTTAAAAGACACTGTTGACATTTCAATCTTGTCAACATTACATCAGTGTTGACATGCTGGATGTGGATATGTTCAAAGTTGATATAACGATTATTTCCACATTCTCATGTCGACATTCAGAACACAGACATTATGTACAGAACCCAAGAAACAGTATATAGCACAGTAGCCAATATAACATATGACAAATACTGCATAAGACCAATATCCCTTGCACCAATCAGAAGGCCACACAGCTCATACTGCCTGATTCAGAGCTGTACGCATGCCCAATGGTTTGTGTACGACTCTGATGGTGTGCGGACTGCGCATGCACATGACCTGTTCTGCACATGTGCAGTATGGGTCCTGTGTTATTGCACACAGTGCCCCTTAAGCCACAGCCTGATTGACAGGCTGGAGCTATGTGGGGACAGGGCGGGGGTGGCACCTGCAGCGTACCTGTAGGTAATGTAGATGGCCGATGTTCTCGCAAGTGTTCCACGGACTTAGGGGTATATTCAATTAGTGTTGGATCCATTCCAACATGTATTTGTCGGAATGGATCCGACAACCCCTAATCAATCTCATCTCAATTCGACTTTTTCAAGTCGAATTGGGATGAGGGACCCAGAGGAGGAGGGGGGGGGGGGGGAGCCGCTGGGAGACCAGCGGGGACAGACGCCGGTAGACGGAGGAGATCAGCGCTACAGTAGCGCTGCAGGAGGATGTCACACAGCCGCCCGACCTCACGGCAGTGTCCACCCGGCTCCAGCAAGCATGACCTCACTTGCTAGAGCCGGGTGGAAGCTGCCGTTAGCGGCTCGGCTGTGTGACATCCTGCTGCAGTGCTGTGCTGTAGCGCTGATCTCCCCTGTATGCCCGTGGCTGTCCCCCGTCTCCCTGCGGCTCCCCCCCCCCCCCCCCCCCTTTCCTCCTCTAGGTCCCACATTTCAGTCCGACATTTTTTTGTCGGACTGAGATGGTCGAAAAGGTGGCCAAAACCCTGTGGTTTTGGCCCCGTTTTTGACACAAGCACGTGGATCGGCAGCTATTCCGCCGATCCACGTGCTTTTCGACAAGTCGAATTCCTCAACTTGTCGAAAATATTGAATAGGTAGGAACCCCTTCCGACCTAAAAAAAAGTCAAAAACTGTCGTCTTTTCGACAGACGCCAGTTTTCGACATCAATTGAATATACCCCTTAGTAGCGGATCACACAAGCATGCAGGAGGCGTCTATTAACACAAGATGCCTCCTGCAGCATTAGCACATTTGCACATAGCAGCTGTGTCCACCTCTGAGCCAGGGGCCTAATTCAGATCTGATCCTTGAAGCAAATTTCTTAGCTAATTGGCAAAACCATGTGCACTGCAGGGAGGGCAGATATAACATGTGCAAAGAGAGTAGATTTGGGTGGGGTGTGTTCAAACTGAAATCTAAATTGCAGTATAAAAATAAAGTAGCCAGTATTTACCCTGCATGGAAACAAAATAACCCACCCAGATCTGCCCCACCTGCAGTGCACATGGTTTTGCCCATTAGCTAACAAATTTGCTGCTGCGATCAGATCTGAATTATGCCCCAGGCCCAGAGTTAATTAGAAGCATATTGTGCAAGGCAGCCCCTTAGTTATACAACAGGAGCACAAGGCGTGTCCTTATGGTAATATGTAAAGGTGTAAACACTGCATTAGACAGGGTGCAGCTGTCATACAAATACTGCACACACAACTCTAATACCTTTCATTCCCATGTACGTACTTAAAGAAAGTGACTATCCGTGAACATGTCATGGAGTTTCATCCTTCCCCATGTGACATCGCCCTTCCATTTGTCGGAGTACTATCTTTGGTATGGTATTTCTGCTACAGATCCCCTTTGTGCAGAGGTTCCCAAACGCGGTCCTCAAGGCACCCCAACGGTCCAGGTTTTAAATGTTTCCATGCTTGGCCACAGGTGACTTTACTTAGCACCTCAGTCAATTTGATTTAACAAGCTGTGCTGAGCCATGGATATACCTAAATCCTGGACTGTTGGGGTGCCTTGAGGACTGCGTTTGGGAACCTCTGCCTTAGCGTCTTCCCCCTCACCACCTTGGTTAGCTTGCTTAGCAGCAGGATTGATAAGCCAGCACTACCTTGTTAATCACATGGGGGCAGTATGCTATATGTGTTTAAACTCATTTTATGCAGTAGTTTGTATCGTCTGTCCAGAAGCTGTGTAGCACAAAAGAGGAGGTGTTTCAGAGTCTAAAGAGGACCAGTTTACTTGCCCTAGGTAATGAAATGGCTTCTAGCTACCATTTTATATAATGTATGAGATAAATGATAGCTAGAATCTGATTGGGCAACTTCACCGTTTGAATTATCCCCCTACCCACTACCACCGCAAAAAAAAGAGAGCGTTCCTTGTCTCCTATGTGCACCACCTAACCGAACCATTGTTATTCTTCAGTTCTCAGGGGTATTCCTTTTAAATGTAAAAAAAAAAGCTTTACTCCTTGTGTCTAAATAATATCTTAATTGCTTATTTATTACACATTATACGTGTATATTATTTTAGAGCATAATTGGTAATTTTCTATGCGGTTTCTGCATCATATGAAGAATGTAGAATGAAGAACATATTTATGAAATTGTTGAACTGGAACCCCCACCATGAAAATACCCGTTTATGTGTCCTTAACAACCCCTAATTGAAGTGTATGCTGTTTCACTGCTTCAGACCACATTTGAGAGAAGTTGGTTTGAAGTGGAAATATAAAGCAATGGGTAGTATGTTATTGGGTTTACAGCTCTTATAGAGCGCTGATCTACAAAGCTTTATTTTGTATTGTTGTTTTTTTGTTGTTTTTTTAGTTGTTTTATTTAAGTATTTCCAGACTCTTATAACTGGCATCGCATAAGCAAGAGCCTGTTAGCCTATTAATCGGCCCCTCTCTGCTGGTGTGTTTGCATGTCAAGTTGCCTTACTACAGTATGTATTTATATAGCAATGTTAACAAGCATCTGTTTCCATACAGCTGAGCTGTAACATTCTTTTAAAAGATTCTGCATTCTGTGACGAATTACTTTGAAAAATCTAATTTAAAAAAAACATACAGGCAATAGAGTCCAGATGAGAGTACTTAAAAGGTAAATTGAAATGTTTCTGGTTCGCGGTCTGCTATCTGTACCTGAGGACGACCAGTAGTGCAAGAAACAAAACAGCCAGAGGTATGATGTGCCACCAATTAAGACTTGAAATGGGGAACGTTCCATAAGTAGCCAAAAAAACACTCAAACCAATTTTACAGGTAATTGGGGCAGCGAAATTTGTCTGCACAAAGTTAATCTGTTCTGGATCTAGAGCACCATTACTGAATATTTTAAGTGTATTGCATCTGTTTTTCATGCCAGTTATGAGTGTTATATGTATGTTCACCCTGGTCTTTGTTGTTCAATAAATTGTATGTCTCTCGTTCTTAATGGATCGATAGGCATATATCAAAATCAGTTCTGCCCACATAATGGCTGTATCCAATGTGCATAAGCTTCAAGGTACATCAGTTTAATAAGCAGCCGCTCTCTCTCCCAAAGTTATGTTGTGGACCCATAACACAAGAACATGCACTACTGTCAAGTCATAGATGATGCTGCATGCTGTAAATTAGGCGTCCGTCTTCTTCTGGAGCAATTTGCACACAAAATCCTTGATTTTTGTCCTGGAGGATCATGGGAGTGACGAGGTTGATTTTTGTCCGTACTGCATGAGACAAGTATGGGGTTTGTATGTTGCTAATAACTAAGAAGAGGGTTGTTTCACTCCATAAAGAAATAGTACTTTTAACGTTGCCATTTAGGATTCAGCACAATATTAAATAATTATGTTTTGCTGTAATCACTTTTTTTAAATAGGATATATCTGTATACTATTTTCTCTGACGTCCTAGTGGATGCTGGGAACTCCGTAAGGACCATGGGGAATAGCGGCTCCGCAGGAGACTGGGCACATCTAAAGAAAGCTTTAGGACTACCTGGTGTGCACTGGCTCCTCCCCCTATGACCCTCCTCCAAGCCTCAGTTAGATTTTTGTGCCCGACCGAGCAGGGTGCAATCTAGGAGGCTCTCCTGAGCTTCTTAGAAAAAGTTAGTTTTAGGTTTTTTATTTTCAGTGAGACCTGCTAGCAACAGGCTCACTGCATCGAGGGACTAAGGGGAGAAGAAGCGAACCTGCCTGCTTGCAGCCAGCTTGGGCTTCTTAGGCTACTGGACACCATTAGCTCCAGAGGGATCGAACACAGGCCCAGCCTCGGAGTCCGGTCCCAGAGCCGCGCCGCCGGCCCCCTTACAGAGCCAGAAGCAAGAAGAGGTCCGGAAAATCGGCGGCAGAAGACATCAGTCTTCACCAAGGTAGCGCACAGCACTGCAGCTGTGCGCCATTGCTCCTCATGCACACCACACACTCCGGTCACTGAGGGTGCAGGGCGCAGGGGGGGGGCGCCCTGAGCAGCAATATAAACACCTTGGCTGGCAAAAATACATCACATATAACCCCCAGGGCTATATGGATGTATATTAACCCCTGCCAGATTCCATAAAAATGCGGGAGAAAAGTCCGCAAAAAAGGGGCGGAGCTATCTCCTTCAGCACACTGGCGCCATTTTTCCCTCACAGCTCCGTTGGAGGGAAGCTCCCTGGCTCTCCCCTGCAGTTAATACACTACAGAAAGGGTTAAAAAGAGAGGGGGGGGGGCACAATTTAGGCGCAGTATACAATATATATGCAGCTATAAGGGAAAACACTTTTTTATAGGTGCTATCCCTGTGATATATAGCGCCCTGGTGTGTGCTGGCATACTCTCCCTCTGTCTCCCCAAAGGGCTTTGTGGGGTCCTGTCCTCTATCAGAGCATTCCCTGTGTGTGTGCTGTGTGACGGTACGGCTGTGTCGACAGGTATGTGGAGGATAATGAGGTGGAGGCGGAGCGAATGCCTGTAAATATGTTGTCACCCCCTGCGGGGTCGACACCGGTGTGGTTGAACTTATGGAAGGATTACGTGAAAGTGTCAACTCCTTACATAAAAGGTCGACGACACGGAACAGCCGGCTACTCAGCTTGTGCCTGTTCCAGCGTCTCAAATGTCATGGGGGGCTCTAAAATCGCCCGCTACCTCAGATAACAGACACAGATGTCGACACGGATACTGACTCCAGTGTCGACATCGATGAGACTGGTGTACCCTCCAAATAGGTCCACCCGTTACAGGATTTAGACAATGAAAAATGTATTACACATTTATGATTATACCCCAGGTACCACATAAAAGGGTATTGTGTTTGGTGAGAGAAAACTATTAGTAGTTTTTCCTGCATCTGAGAAATTAAATGAGGTGTGTGAGGAAGAGTGGTATTCCCCCGGTAAGAAATTGATAATTTCTACAACGGTTATTGGCAGCGTACCCTTTCCCGCCAGAGGATAGGTCACGCGGTGAAACACCCCATAGGGTAGATACAGCGCTTACACGCTTATCAGAAAAGGTGGCACTACCGTCTCTGGGTACGGCCGCCCTGAAGAAACCTGCTGATAGAAAGCAGGAGGTTACCCTATAAGATATGGTCACACACTAGGGCATTATATTGCGACCAGCCGTTGCTTCGGCATGGATGTGCAGTGCTCCCGCTGCGTGGTCAGATTCCCTGTCGGAAAATAACTATGGATAGGGACAATATTTTGCTGAAAATAGAGCATATAAAAGACGTGGTCTTATACATGCGTGATGCACAGAGGGATATTTGCCGGCTGGCATCAAAAATAAGCGCTAGGTCCATTGCCGCCAGACGGGGGTTATGGACTTGGCAATGGTCAGGCGATTCCGACTCGAATCGGCACATGGAAGTTGCCCTATAAGGGGGTAAAACTGTTTGGGGATAGTTTTTCAGACCTCGTTTCCACAGCTACTGCTGGGAAATTAATTTTTTTGCCACAGGCTACCCCACAACAAAAGAAAGCACCGTATCATCAAGTACAGTCCTTTCGGCCCCAGAAAAGCAAGAGGGCTAGAGGCTCATCCTTTCTGCCGAGAGGCAAAGGTAGAGGAAAAAGCTGCAACACACAGCTAGTTCCCAAGAGCAGAAGTCCTCCCTGCGTCCGGTAGGTCCACAGCATGGTGCTGGGGCTGCTCAGGCGGACCCGGGTACGGTGGGGGCCCGTCTCAGATATTTCAGCGGACAGTAGGCTCTCTCACATGGATCCCTGGGTCCTTCAAGTAGTATCTCAGGGGTACAGGCTGGAGTTCGAGACGTTCTTCCCCCCGCCGTTTCCTAAAATCTGCCTTACCGGCACCTCCCTCTGCCAGGGAGACGGTGTTGGTGGATATTCAACACTATAATCACAACAAGTGATTGTCAAGGTGCCCCTCCTTCAGCAAGGAAGGGGTTACTATTCCACAGTGGTTGTGGTACCGCAACGGTTCGGTGAGACCCATCTTGAAATTAAAATACTTGAACTTTTATATCAGAAGATTCAAGTTCAAGATGGAATCGCTCAGGGCGGTTATTACGAGCCTGGACGAGGGGGATTACAGGGTCTCCCTGGACATCAAGGATGCGTACCTGCATGTCCCCATTTACCCCCCTCACCAGGAGTACCTCAGATATGTGGTACAGGACTGTCACTATCAGTTCCAGACGCGGCCGTTGGAGTTGTCCACGGCACCGAAGGTCTTTACCTAGGTAATGGCCGAAGTGATGATACTCCTTCGCAAGAAGGAAGTTTTTATTATCCCGTACTTGGACGATCTCCTGATAAAGGCGAGGTCCAAAGAACAGTTGGTAGTGGGGGTAGCACTCTCTCGGGAAGTGCTACAACAGCACGACTGGATTCTCAATATTCCAAAGTCACAGCTGGTCCCGACGACACGTCTTCTGTTCCTGGGAATGTTTCTGAACGCAGACCAGAAAAGAGTGTTTCTTCCAGTGGAAAAAGCCGAGGAGTTGTCATCTCTAGTCAGAGACATCCTAAAACCAGGACAGGTGTCGGTACATCAATGCACACGAGTCCTGAGAAAAATGGTAGCTTCGTACGAAGCATAATTCCATTCGGAAGACTCCACGCAAGGACGTTCCAGTGGGACCTGTGGGACTAATGGTCCGGGTCCCATGTACAGATACAACAGCGGATAACCCTGTCAGCAAGAAACAGGGTGTCGCTGCTGTGGTGGCTGCAGAGGGCTCATCTACTAGGGGGCCGCAGATTCGGAATACAGGACTGGGTCCTGGTGACCACGGATGCCAGCCTTCGGGGCTGGGGTGCAGTCACACAGGGAAGAAATTTCCAAGGAGATTTCGCTTCACATAAATATTCTGCAGCTAAGGGCCATTTACAATGCCCTAAGCCAAGCAAGGCCCCTGCTTCAGAACCAGCCGGTACTGATCCAATCAGACGACATCACGGCGGTCGCCCATGTAAACAGACAGGGCGGCACAAGAAGCAGGATGGCGATGGCAGAAGCCACAAGGATTCTCCGATGGGCGACCTACACCCAGAAGAATGGGGACTTCATCCAGAAGTTTTCCAAATGCGGGTAAACCGTTGGGAATGACCACGGGTGGACATGATGGCGTCCCGCCTCAACAAGAAGTTGAAAAGATATTGCGCCAGGTCAAGGGACCTCCAGGCGATCGCTGGGGACGCTCTAGTGACACCGTGGGTGTACCAGTCGGTTTATGTGTCTCCTCCTCTACCTCTCATACCCAAGGTACTGAGAATAATAAGAAGGCGAGGAATGAAAACCATACTCGGGGTTCCGGATTGGCCATGAAGAGCTTGGTACCCGGAACTTCAAGAGATGCTGGCAGAGGACCCTTGGCCTCTGCCGCTCAGACAAGACCTGCTGCAGCAGGGACCCTGTCTGTTCCAAGACTTACCGCGGCTGCGTTTGACGGCATGGCGGTAGAACACCGGATCCTAAAGGAAAAGGGTATTCCGAAGGAAGTCATCCCTACCCTGATCATAGCCAGGAAGGATGTCACCGCAAGACATTATCGCCGCGTTTGGCGAAAATTTGTTTCTTGTTGGGAGGCCATGAAGGCCCCGACGGAGGAATTTCAACTATGTCGATTCCTGCACTTCCTGCAAGCAGGGATGACGTTTGGGCCTCAAATTGGGGTCCATCAAGGTCCAGATTTCGGCTCTGTCGATTTTCTTCCAGAAAGAACTGGCTTCACTGCCTGAAGTTCAGACTTTGGTTAAAGGAGTACTACATATTCAGCCTCCTTTTGTGCCTCCTGTGGCACTTTTTGGATCTCAACGTGGTGTTGGATTTCCTAAAGTCGCATTGGTTAAGCCACTTAAAACCATGGAGCTAAAGTATCTCGCGTGGAAAGTGGTCATGCTGTTGGCCTTGGCCTTGGCCAGGCGTGTGTCAGAATTGGCGGCTTTGTCATGTAAAAGGCCTTATCTGATTTGCTGTATGGATAGGGCAGAGTTGAGGACTCGTCCTCAGTTTCTCCCGAAGGTGGTCTCAGGTTTTCACTTGAACCAACCTATTGTGGTGCCTGCGGCTACTGGGGACTTGGAGGATTCCAAGTTGCTGGACGTAGTCAGGGCCCTGAAAATTTTATTTTTCCAGGACGGCTGGAGTCAGGAAAACTGACTCGCTGTTTATCCTGATGGCACCCAACAAGCTGGGTGCTCCTGCTTCTAAGCAGTCTATTGCGCGCTGGATTTGTAGCACTATTCAGCTGGCGCATTCTGCGGTAGGATTACCGCAGCCTAAATCAATAAAAGCCCATTCCACAAGGACGGTGGGCTCGTCTTGGGCGGCTGCCCGAGGGGTCTTGGCTTTACAACTTTGCCGAGCAGCTACTTGGTCAGGGGCAAACACGTTTGCAAAATTCTACGAATTTGATACCCTGGCTGAGGAGGACCTGGAGTTCTCTCATTCGGTGCTGCAGAGTCATCCGCACTCTCCCGCCCGTTTGGGAGCTTTGGTATAATCCCCATGGTCCTTACGGAGTTCCCAGCATCCACTAGGACGTCAGAGAAAATAAGAATTTACTTACCGATAATTCTATTTCTCGTAGTTCGTAGTGGATGCTGGGCGCCCATCCCAAGTGCGGATTGTCTGCAATACTTGTACATAGTTATTGTTAACTAATCGGGTTCTTGTTGTGAGCCATCTATTCAGAGGCTCCTCTGTTATCATGCTGTTAACTGGGTTTCATATCACAAGTTGTACGGTGTGATTGGTGTGGCTGGTATGAGTCTTACCCGGGATTCAAAATCCTTCCTTATTGTGTACGCTCGTCCGGGCACAGTATCCTAACTGAGGCTTGGAGGAGGGTCAAAGGGGGAGGAGCCAGTGCACACCAGGTAGTCCTAAAGCTTTCTTTAGATGTGCCCAGTCTCCTGCGGAGCCGCTATTCCCCATGGTCCTTACGGAGTTCCCAGCATCCACTACGGACTACGAGAAATAGAATTATCGGTAAGTAAATTCTTATTTTTTTTTCCATTAAAATTAAGCTTGCACAATGCTAACATTGCATCTTTCGTTTTTAGCTTATAGGTGTAATAAAGATGTTTTGTCATTGCTCATACTTAATTTTAGTGTACAAATGTAGGTTACAGATTAATATTGAAACTCCTACAAATCCTTGAATGATTACTTCAAATACATCAATAAATAATAAAAATCTAGAATAGAAGGGAATTAGTTGTGGTGCGGAGACAGTATTTCTTTTGAAGATGATACAAAGATTTATGACATAGATTCTTGCCTCGGATTGGGGTAAATCCGATAACAACAGCTTTAAAGAGAACAGAACTTGGCTGGTTTTGAGTCTTAAATGTAATCCATAAAAAAAATATTTTTTACCAGTTATTAATATATCGCACACATATTCCGCAGCACTTTACAGAAAATATTTGCCCATTCACATCCGTCCCAGTGGAGCTTACAATCTATATTCCCTACCACATGTACACGACAGAGTTACATTTGTTGGGAGCCAATTAACCTAACAGTATATTTTTAGATTGTGGGAAGAAACCCCACGCAAGCATCCAGAATAGGTAAAGGAGCCACAGACCATGCATCATAGCCATCGTGATTGCAGCAGCCATAGGATCAATGTAGTGTTAAGCCACCTGGGCCACTCCATCTGTCACATTTGCAAAATTGGTGCAGAACAAAACACAGAGTGATGGTCGCACAGATTGTACAGCTACCTGACGTATAAAGTTTCATTAGGCAGACCAGCTGCCGGCTCAGGGAGATGCATACAAGACTAATAACCAAACTGCACCAACATACATCTCTTCACTCATCTCAAATATCTCGCTACCCGACCTCTCCGCTCTGCACAAGATCTGCGTCTCTCATCCACACGTATTATTTGTTCCCACTCAAAATTACAGAACTTTATCTGGGCTTCACCCACTCTGTGGAATGGCCTCCCACGCACAATAAGACTCACCTCTAGTCTCCAAACCTTTAGACATTCCCTGAAAACTCGCCTCTTCAGACAAGCCTATCAAATTCCAGACCCAACCACATAACCATCAATGCTTCCCTATCTAATGACATCCTCTCTGTACAGTACACATAACCACATATTTTGTCTTTCTCTTACATCCTAGAGGATACTGGGGTCCACAGTACCATGGGGTATCGATGGGTCCACTAGGAGCCTTGGGCACTTTAAGAAATCAATAGTGTGCATTGGTTCCTCCCCCTATGCCCCTCCTACCAGACTCAATTTAGAAAATGTTCCTGGAGGAACCGGTCACGCTTAGGGAAGCTCCTGAAGAGTTTTCTGCATTTATTTTGTTGTTTTCAGGCAGGGCTGATTGGCACCAGCCTGCCTGCTTTGTGGGACTTAGGGGGGAGAACGGCCCAAATTCATGAGGAGTTAATGGTCCCATTTCTCCGCTGACAGGACACTGAGCTCCCGAGGGAGTTATTCGCAAGCCACACCAGGGCGCAGCGTACCCTCCCGCAGCACGCCGCCACCCCTAACAGAGCCAGAAGAGAGAAGAGTGGTGGAATGGCGGCACAAGGCTAGGAGCACAGAAGTGAGTACAGGCTGTGCTCCAGGGGTCTCAGAAGGGCATGCGGCTGCGTGTGTGTGGTTCGGAATTCAAAATTGGATTCTGCTTACCACGGACGCAAGCCTCAGGGGTTGGGGAGCAGTCACCCAAGGGGAACTGTTCCAAGGAAAATAGTCAAGTCAGGAAGCCATTCTTCGGATCAACATTCTGGAACTAAGGGCCATATACAACTCCCTTCTACAGGCATCACATCTTCTTCACGATCAAGCCATTCAGGTTCAGTCGGACAATGTAACGGCAGTAACGTACATAAACCGACAGGGCGGAACGAAGAGCAGAGCTACAATGTCAGAGTTAACAAAAATTCTCCTCTGGGAAGAAAGACACGCGGTGGCACTGTCGGCAATCTACATTCCGGGAGTAGACAACTGGGAAGCGGACTTCCTCAGCAGACACGACCTCCACCCAGGAGAGTGGGGCCTTCACCCGCAGGTGTTCGAGTCCTTAACAAGTTGGTGGGGAATTCCGCAGATAGACATGACGGCCTCTCGTCTCAACAAGAAGCTAAAGCGCTATTGTTCCAGGTCGAGGGACCCACAAGCAGTGGCGGTGGGCGCTCTGGTGACTCCATGGGTCTACCAGATGGTTTACATGTTCCCACATCTTCCGCTGATCCCAAGAATTCTCAAAAGAATAAAAAGGGAAAAGGTTCAAGCAATTGGCCGAGAAGGGCCTGGTACGCGGATCTACTGGAGTTGCTCCTGGAGGACCCGTGGCTTCCGCGAGAGGATCTTCTGCAACAGGGTCCGTTTGTCTATCAAGACTTACTGTGGCTATGTTTGACGGCATGGAAGTTGAGCGTCAGATTTTAGCCCAGAAAGGCATTACGAATAAGTTTATTCCAACCCTGATCCAAGCTAGGAAGGGGGTAACGTCTAAATATTACTACCGTATTTGGGGGAAAAATATGTAGCGTGGTGTGAAAATAGGAAATTTCCTGCAGTGGAATTTCAACTGATACGTTTTCTCCTTTTTCTACAGTCAGGTGTGGATGTGGACCTACGTTTGGGCTCCTTGAAAGTCCAGATTTCGGCCTTGTCCATTTTCTTCCAGAAACAATTGGCTTCCCTCCCTGAGGTTCAGATGTTCTTGAAGGGTGTTATGCACATCCAGCCGCCCTTGGATCTTAACATGGTGTTGCAGTTTCTGCAATCGGTCTGGTTTGAACCTTTACAGGAGGTTGACGTTAAGTTTCTTACGTGGAAAACTGTTACACTGTTGGCCTTAGCTTCTGCAAGGCGTGTGTCTGAACTAGGGGCGTTGTCTAACAAAAGCCCCTATATTATTTTTCATGAGGATAGTGCTGAACTCAGAACTTGTACGCAATTTCTTCCTAAGATGGAGTCTGCATTTCATATCAACCAACCTATTGTGATTCCGGTGCTTACTGACACCTCTGCTACCTCAAAGTCCTTGGATGTAGTGAGGGCTTTGAAGATCTACGTGAAGAGGACAGCTCGTCACAGAAAATCTGACTCGCTGTTTGTTCTCTATGATCTCAAAAAAATTGGGTGTCCTGCTTCAAAGCAGTCTATTGCTCGCTGGATCAGGCTTACTATCCAGCATGCTTATTCATCGGCAGGATTGCCGGTTCCTAAAGTACAAGCCCACTCTACTAGGTCAGTGGGTTCTTCATGGGCAGCTGCCCAGGGTGTCTCGGCTTTACAGCTCTGCCGAGCAGCTACTTGGTCAGGTTCGAACATGTTTGCTAAGTTCTACAAGTTCAATATTTTGACCAAACTTAAGGTCCTCAGAGGGCAATCAGTTCTGCAGGAACCTCAGCACTCTCCCACCCGGTTTGGGAGCTTTGGTACATCCCCATGGTACTAATGTGGACCCCAGTAATCCACTAGGACGTAAGAGAAAATAGGATTTTAATTACCTACCGGTAAATCCTTTTCTCGTAGTCCGTAGAGGATACTGGGCGCCCGCCCAGTGCTTTGTGTTTCCTGCTCTGTTACTTAGTTAAGTAATGTTGTTGGTTCAGCTGTTGCTGTTCCTGCTCAGTTTGGTTAGCATTGCTTTCCTCTTGTTTGTGTGTGCTGGTTTGAATCTCACCACTTTTCTGTTACATCCTTCCTCGGGATATGTCCGTCTCCTTGGACACAGTTTGTAGACCAGCGGTGGCCAACCCGCGGCTCTTTCATCCTTCGCATGCAGCTCGATCCGCTCTCGGCCACCGCTGCCCGACACACAGCCCGGCACACACAGGTATAAGGTCTCCTCCGGTGGTGGTAATCTTCAATTCAGCGCCGGACCGTGAGCCAATCAGTGCTCACGGACCGGCAGCTAAGGGTCCTGATTGGCTGCCGGACCGTGAGCTCTGATTGGCTCATGGCCCGGCGCCGACTTGAAGATATTCACCGCCGCCAGAGAGTGAGACTGAGGGGCAGGAGAGGCGCACGCCCCGCTCTCCTCCCCTCATACGCAGCAGCAAGCAGCAGCGTGGTGAGCAGCTCTGGGGGGGGGGGGGGGGGGGGAGGAGAGCACTGTGGTGGCATATCTGGCACAGGGGCATATGTATCTGGCACTGGGGGCATATCTGGCTGGCACTGGGGGCATATCTGGCACTGCAGGGACATATGTGGCTGGCACTGGGGGTATATCTAGCACTGCAGGGACATATGTATCTGGCACTGGGGGCATATCTGGCACTGCAGGGTCATATGTATCTGGCACTGGGGGCATATCTGGCACTGCAGGGACATATCTGGCTGGCACTGGGGCCATATCTGGCACTGAAGGGGCATATCTGGCTGGCACTGGGGGCATATTTGGCTGGCACTGGGGGCATATCTGGCACTGCAGGGACATATGTATCTGGCACTGGGGGCATATCTGGCTGGCACTGGGGGCATATCTGGCTGGCACTGTGGGGGCATATCTGGCACTGTGGGGGCATATCTGGCACTGTAGGGACATATGTATCTGGCACTGGGGGCATATCTGCCACTGCGGGGACATATGTATCTGACACTGGGGGCATATCTGGCTGGCACTGGGGGCATATCTGGCACTGCAGGGACATATGTATCTGGCACTAGGGGCATATCTGGCACTGCGGGGACATATGTATCTGGCACTGGGGACATATCTGGCACTGCGGGGACATATGTAGCTGGCACTGGGGGCATATCTGGCACTGCGGGGACATATGTAGCTGGCACTGGGGGCTTATCTGGCACAGCGGGGACATATATGTAGCTGGCACTGGGGACATATCTGGCACTGTTGGGACGTGTATCTGGCACTGAGGGCATATCTGTATATGGCACTGGGGGCATATTTGGCATCGTGGGGCATATGTATAACTGGCACTGTGGGGCATATCTGGTACTGTGGGGACATGTGTATCTGGCACTGTGGGGGCATGTGTATCTTGCACTGTGGGGGCATATATGTATCTGGCACTGTGGGCATATATGTATCTGGCACTGTGGTGGCACATATGTATCTGGCACTGTGGGGACATATATTTATCTAGCACTGTGGGAGCATATATGTATGTGGCACTGTGAAGGCACCCGTTTGGCGTTTTTATATGTATGTGGCACTGTACTGGGGCATTATATGTATGTGGCACTGTACAACATGACTAAAAACGGGTTTATGACACAAGGTCATACTCCTACAAACGTCATACCGAAAGGTGTGCGCACAAATATGGGGTGAGGCTTTGTGACAACTAGGCCACGCCCCCATTTTTGAGCGTGCGCCTTTGGCGCGCGCATGATGGTGGCTCTTCCCCTTGACTACAGGTATTTTCTCTGACGTCCTAGTGGATGCTGGGACTTCCGTAAGGACCATGGGGAATAGCGGCTCCGCAGGAGACTGGGCACAAAAGTAAAAGCTTTAGACTAGCTGGTGTGCACTGGCTCCTCCCCCTATGACCCTCCTCCAAGCCTCAGTTAGATTTTTGTGCCCGAACGAGAAGGGTGCATGCTAGGTGGCTCTCCTGAGCTGCTTAGAAGTAAAAGTTTAAATAGGTTTTTTATTTTCAGTGAGTACTGCTGGCAACAGGCTCACTGCATCGTGGGACTAAGGGGAGAAGAAGCGAACTCACCTGCGTGCAGAGTGGATTGGGCTTCTTGGCTACTGGACATTAGCTCCAGAGGGACGATCACAGGTTCAGCCTGGATGGGTCCCGGAGCCGCGCCGCCGGCCCCCTTACAGAGCCAGAAGAGCGAAGAGGTCCGGAGAAAGCGGCGGCAGAAGACGTTCCTGTCTTCAAATAAGGTAGCGCACAGCACTGCAGCTGTGCGCCATTGCTCTCAGCACACTTCACACTCCGGTCACTGAGGGTGCAGGGCGCTGGGGGGGAGCGCCCTGAGACGCAATAAAACACTATAAAAACCTTATATGGCTAAAGAAATGCATCACATATAGCTCCTAGGCTATATGGATGCATTTAACCCCTGCCAGTTTTCCTGAAAAAAGCGGGAGAAAAGGCCGCCGAGAAGGGGGCGGAGCCTATCTCCTCAGCACACAAGCACCATTTTCCCTAACAGCTCCGCTGGAAGGACGGCTCCCTGACTCTCCCCTGCAGTCCTGCTACAAGAATCAGGGTAAAACAAGAGAGGGGGGGCACTATTGGCAGCTAATATATAATACAGCAGCTATAACAGGGAGTAACACTTATATAAGGTTATCCCTGCATATATATAGCGCTCTGGTGTGTGCTGGCAAACTCTCCCTCTGTCTCCCCAAAGGGCTAGTGGGGTCCTGTCCTCTATCAGAGCATTCCCTGTGTGTGTGCTGGGTGTCGGTACGATTGTGTCGACATGTATGAGGAGGAAAATGATGTGGAAGCAGAGCAATTGCCTGTGTTAGTGATGTCACCCCCTAGGGAGTCGACACCTGACTGGATGGTCGTATTTAAAGAATTACGTGACAATGTCAGCACTTTGCAAAAAAACTGTTGACGACATGAGACAGCCGGCAAATCAGTTAGTGCCTGTTCAGGCGTCTCAGACACCGTCAGGGGCGCTAAAACGCCCGTTACCTCAGATGGTCGACACAGACCCAGACACGGATACTGAATCCAGTGTCGACGGTGAGGAGACAAACGTAATGTCCAGTAGGGCCACACGTTACATGATCACGGCAATGAAGGAGGCATTGAACATTTCTGACACTACAAGTACCACAAAAAAGGGTATTATGTGGGGTGTGAAAAAACTACCAGTAGTTTTTCCTGAATCAGAGGAATTAAATGAGGTGTGTGATAAAGCGTGGGTTTCCCCCGATAAAAAACTGCTGATTTCTAACAAATTATTGGCACTATACCCTTTCCCGCCAGAGGTTAGGGCACGTTGGGAAACACCCCCTAGGGTAGATAAGGCGCTCACACGCTTATCAAAACAAGTGGCGTTACCGTCTCCTGATACGGCCGCCCTCAAGGAACCAGCTGATAGAAGGCTGGAAAATATCCTAAAAGGTATATACACACATACTGGTGTTATACTGCGACCAGCAATCGCCTCAGCCTGGATGTGCAGCGCTGGAGTGGCTTGGTCGGATTCCCTGACTGAAAATATTGATACCCTGGATAGGGACAGTATTTTATTAACTATAGAGCATTTAAAGGATGCATTACTATATATGCGGGATGCACAGAGGGATATTTGCACCCTGGCACCAAGAGTGAGTGCGATGTCCATTTCTGCCAGAAGGGCGTTATGGACGCGACAGTGGTCAGGTGATGCAGATTCCAAACGACATATGGAAGTATTGCCGTATAAAGGGGAGGAGTTATTTGGGGTCGGTCTATCAGACCTGGTGGCCACGGCAACGGCTGGAAAGTCCACCTTTTTACCCCAGGTCACCTCTCAGCAGAAAAAGACACCGTCTTTTCAAACTCAGTCCTTTCGTTCCTATAAGAACAAGCGAGCAAAAGGCCACTCATTTCTGCCCCGGGGCAGAGGAAGAGGAAAAAGACTGCACCAGGCAGCCTCTTCCCAGGAGCAGAAGCCCTCCCCCGCTTCTGCCAAGTCTTCAGCATGACGCTGGGGCTTTACAAGCGGACTCAGGCACGGTGGGGGCCCGTCTCAAAAATTTCAACGCGCAGTGGGCTCACTCGCAAGTGGACCCCTGGATCCTGCAGGTAGTATCACAGGGGTACAAATTGGAATTCGAGACGTCTCCCCCTCGCCGATTCCTGAAGTCTGCTCTTCCAACGTCTCCCTCCGACAGGGAGGCAGTATTGGAAGCTATTCACAAGCTGTATTCCCAGCAGGTGATAATCAAGGTACCCCTCCTACAACAGGGAAAGGGGTATTATTCCACGCTGTTTGTGGTACCGAAGCCGGACGGCTCGGTGAGACCAATTTTAAATCTGAAATCCTTGAACACCTACATAAAAAGGTTCAAATTCAAGATGGAATCACTCAGAGCAGTGATAGCGAACCTGGAAGAAGGGGACTATATGGTATCTCTGGACATCAAAGATGTTTATCTCCATGTCCCAATCTTCCCTTCTCACCAGGGGTACCTCAGGTTTGTGGTTCAAAACTGTCATTATCAGTTTCAGACGCTGCCGTTTGGATTGTCCACGGCACCCCGGGTCTTTACCAAGGTAATGGCCGAAATGATGATTCTTCTTCGAAGAGAAGGCGTCTTAATTATCCCTTACTTGGACGATCTCCTGATAAGGGCAAGATCCAGGGAACAGTTAGAGTTCGGAGTAGCACTGTCTCAGGTAGTGCTACGTCAGCACGGGTGGATTCTAAATATCCCAAAATCACAGCTGATTCCAACAACACGTCTACTGTTCCTGGGGATGATTCTGGACACAGTCCAGAAAAAGGTGTTTCTCCCGGAGGAGAAGGCCAGGGAGTTATCCGAGCTAGTCAAGAACCTCCTAAAACCAGGCCAAGTGTCAGTGCATCAATGCACGAGAGTCCTGGGAAAAATGGTGGCTTCTTACGAAGCAATTCCATTCGGAAGATTCCATGCAAGAACTTTTCAGTGGGATCTGCTGGACAAATGGTCCGGATCGCATCTTCAGATGCATCAGCGGATAACCCTATCTCCAAGGACAAGGGTGTCTCTCCTGTGGTGGTTACAGAGTGCTCATCTTCTAGAGGGCCGCAGATTCGGCATTCAGGATTGGATGCTGGTGACCACGGATGCCAGTCTGAGAGGCTGGGGAGCAGTCACACAGGGAAGAAATTTCCAGGGCTTGTGGTCAAGCATGGAAACGTCTCTTCACATAAATATCCTGGAACTAAGGGCCATTTACAATGCCCTAAGTCAAGCAAGGCCTCTGCTTCAGGGTCAGTCGGTATTGATCCAATCGGACAACATCACGGCAGTCGCCCACGTCAACAGACAGGGCGGCACAAGAAGCAGGAGGGCAATGGCAGAAGCTGCAAGGATTCTCCGCTGGGCGGAAAATCATGTGGTAGCACTGTCAGCAGTGTTCATTCCGGGAGTGGACAACTGGGAAGCAGACTTCCTCAGCAGACACGACCTCCACCCGGGGGAGTGGGGACTTCACCCAGAAGTCTTCCAAGTGATTGTAAACCGTTGGGAAAAACCAAAGGTGGACATGATGGCGTCCCGTCTCAACAAAAAACTGGACAGATATTGCGCCAGGTCAAGGGACCCTCAGGGCGGCTGCGTTTGACGGCATGGAGGTTGAACGCCGGATCCTGAAGGAAAAAGGCATTCCAGATGAAGTCATCCCTACCCTGGTCAAGGCCAGAAAGGATGTAACCGCAAAACATTATCACCGCATTTGGCGGAAATATGTTGCGTGGTGTGAGGCCAAGAAGGCCCCTACAGAGGAATTTCAACTGGGTCGTTTCCTGCATTTCCTGCAAACAGGACTATCTATGGGCCTAAAATTAGGGTCCATTAAGGTTCAAATTTCGGCCCTGTCAATCTTCTTCCAAAAAGAGCTGGCTTCAGTGCCTGAAGTTCAGACGTTTGTCAGAGGGGTACTGCATATACAGCCTCCTTTTGTGCCTCCAGTGGCACCTTGGGATCTCAATGTAGTGTTGAGTCTCCTAAAATCACATTGGTTTGAACCACTCACCACTGTGGAATTGAAATATTTCACATGGAAAGTGGTCATGCTGTTAGCCCTGGCTTCAGCCAGGCGTGTCTCTGAATTGGCGGCTTTATCATATAAAAGCCCTTACCTAATTTTTCATTCAGACAGGGCAGAACTGAGGACTCGCCCTCAATTTCTCCCTAAGGTGGTTTCAGCGTTTCACATGAACCAGCCTATTGTGGTACCTGCGGCGACTAGGGACTTGGAGGACTCCAAGTTGCTGGACGTAGTCAGGGCCCTGAAAATATATGTTTCCAGGACGGCTGGAGTCAGAAAATCTGACTCGCTGTTTATCCTGTATGCACCCAACAAGCTGGGTGCTCCTGCTTCTAAGCAGACGATTGCTCGTTGGATTTGTAGTACAATTCAGCTTGCACATTCTGTGGCAGGCCTGCCACAGCCAAAATCTGTAAAAGCCCATTCCACAAGGAAAGTGGGCTCATCTTGGGCGGCTGCCCGAGGGGTCTCGGCTTTACAACTTTGCCGAGCAGCTACTTGCTCAGGGGCAAACACGTTTGCTAAATTTTACAAATTCGATACCCTGGCTGAGGAGGACCTGGAGTTCTCTCATTCGGTGCTGCAGAGTCATCCGCACTCTCCCGCCCGTTTGGGAGCTTTGGTATAATCCCCATGGTCCTTACGGAAGTCCCAGCATCCACTAGGACGTCAGAGAAAATAAGAATTTACTTACCGATAATTCTATTTCTCGTAGTCCGTAGTGGATGCTGGGCGCCCATCCCAAGTGCGGATTGTCTGCTATACTGTATATAGTTATTGTTACAAAAAAATCGGGTTGTTTATTGTTGTGAGCCATCTT
This sequence comes from Pseudophryne corroboree, assembly GCF_028390025.1. Taxonomy (NCBI): domain Eukaryota; kingdom Metazoa; phylum Chordata; class Amphibia; order Anura; family Myobatrachidae; genus Pseudophryne; species Pseudophryne corroboree. Next base: position 148,792,064 of record NC_086445.1, read on the forward strand.
TTCAGAGGCTCCTACGTTTATCATACTGTTAACTGGGTTCAGATCACAGGTTGTACGGTGTGATTGGTGTGGCTGGTATGAGTCTTACCCGGGATTCAAAATCCTTCCTTATTATGTACGCTCGTCCGGGCACAGTATCCTAACTGAGGCTTGGAGGAGGGTCATAGGGGGAGGAGCCAGTGCACACCAGCTAGTCTAAAGCTTTTACTTTTGTGCCCAGTCTCCTGCGGAGCCGCTATTCCCCATGGTCCTTACGGAAGTCCCAGCATCCACTACAGACTACGAGAAATAGAATTATCGGTAAGTAAATTCTTATTTTCTGGCTCTTTGCCTCTGACTGGTTGGCCACCCCTGTTCTAGACTGAGTCTGGTAGGAGGGGCATAGAGGGAGGAGCCAGGGCACACTATTGATTTCTTAAAGTGCCCAAGGCTCCTAGTGGACCCGTCTATACCCCATGATACTAATGTGGATCCCAGTATCCTCTACGTATTACGAGAAAAGGATTTACCGGTAGGTAATTAAAATCCTATTTTCTTTACTCTCACACCCTCTGACCCTTGGTCAACATTGCTGGCTGACCATTTCATACAACCCATTAGAAATCAAGCAATCTGATGGACCATTATGCGTTATGCCTTGTGTATCAATGCCTATTTCCCTATAGATTGTAAGCTTGCGAGCAGGGCCTTCCTACCTCTGTCTGTCTGTTATTACCCAGTTTTTTTCTATTACTGTCGTTCTAATTGTAAAATGCAACGGTATATGCTGCGCTCTTGGGGTCATTCCGAGTTGATCGCGCACTCGCTACTTTTTGCAGCAGTGCAAACGCATAGTCGCCGCCCACAGGGGAGTGTATTTTAGCTTTGCAAGTGTGCAAACGCATGTGCAGCCGAGCAGTACAAAAACAGTAGCTCTGAACTTACTCAGCCACTGCCATCACTTCAGCCTGTCTGGTCCCGGAATTGACGTCAGACACCCGCCCTGCAAACGCTTGGACACGCCTGCGTTTTTCCAACGACTCTCTGAAAACGGTCAGTTGACACCCATAAACGCCTTCTTCCTGTCAGTCTTCTTGCGATCGGCTGTGCAAATGGATTCTTCGTTAAATCCATCGCCCAGCAATGATCCGTTTTGTACCCGTACAACGCGCCTGCGCATTGTGGTGCATATGCATGCCCAGTAGTGACCTGAAAAATGGCAGCGTGCGATCAGCTCGGAACGACCCCCTAATAAATAATTAGAGGTCCGTCCTTCCCCCTAACAGTCTCCTCCCCTGTACCACCCTCACTTCTCCCCTGCCATGGTTAGGATTGCACATCCACCCTATGTAATAATTGAAGACATAGCTGGCATCCTTCAACTGCTAGTGGTGGGCATCTGATACAGCTGTTCCTACTGTGCCACCCCCAGTTTATGAAGCCCATAGGCATGTGCCTTATGTGGGACATCCACCACTGACTTAGGGTACAGTTATCATACCAGTGAGCCAACCTTGTATCCGGAACTCTGTTAGCTGTGCTGTACTACATCTTGCAGCACCTGGTAGGAGTATCCATGTCACATTGAAGCTAGCAGGATTGTTTTAAATGCTTTATATTCTTTTTAAAATATGAGTGCATTTAAGATTAGTTTGTTTTGCCTTACTTTAAGCATTACTGGTCTATTTTGCTTAGTGTAGTGTGTGAATTGAATGCATAGAACTAACACATTGTCATAGTGGCCCCGGGGTCCCCATTGTGTGATGCTGAGACTGAAAAAAAGTAGGCAAGTGGGAATTAAGCATGTATCCAATCGGATTGCTTGTACAAAAAGTTATATGTAGGTTGTTTAGAATGAAAGATAATGAAGTGGGTCATAATATTTTGTTTATGGTGCAAGCTTTAAATCTGTAGATTCCCATGCGGACTCCTGTTTGAACCTCTTCATTCAAGTTGATTAATGATTCAGGTCAGATCCATTCAGAATCTAGACTGCAAATAATGAGTTATTTTCCAGTCGTCAGACAGAGGGTGTCTGATGATATAGACACTGGGTTATGGTGGTGTATGGCCCTTCTATCTCACTATACAGACAGCCATGTAGAGTATGGAAGACATATAAGGGATTAACTGGACAATTTATTATAGATCAGAAGCCATTAGTCGGTGTCATTTTAGTGACAGTGCTAAATCACTGCTTCACACACAATGCATTTTTCACTATGGTTATTCTCAGACGCCTGCAATACCCAACCCAGAAGGAAATAATAGATTGTGCTAATGAGTAATGATCTCCGGTACATAGATGGCACATGTGTCTTTATGTGGATTTGGCATATAACCTTTAGTGGCTCAATTTGTGTTATTTTCATTCTCTCTCTCTCTCTCTCTCTCTCTCTCTCTCTCTCTCTCTCTCTCTCTCTATATATATATATAATGTAAACAAAAACTGTAAAGAAATATACCCTTGCTGTCCTTTACCCATATTATACATGTTACCAGCTAAGCAGCAATGTTGATACCATAAATGAATAAAGAAGGCAAGATTGTTGGCAGCATTTTAACTAAGCAGCAATTGTGTGTGGATCGGACAAATAATAGCTGTGGATTTTGTTCATATTTTGATCAAAACACTTAGGCCTGCAGCCCGCCTAAAGAGACCCCCAATCTCTGCAGGTCCCTACACTATCGTATGTATTAATCACGTATCATTAAATCGCAGACAAAAGACACCCCCAAGATACTGGGGGTAACGTAGACAGGCTTGTGAGTCACACCCAAATAGGTAAAGACAACGACAATCTAATACAATACTGTATAAAAATCTCATATATAGGTGTACCTTCAAGAACCAAGACTAGGGTGCATCAAACGCCCCGACATTCGGAATGCTTGCTGTCCCTAGTGTACCTTTTTAGCATAGTAACAACTGTGCAAATTTTTTTTGATGTACGATTTGACTTAGGTGGTCCACCTCCACACTCAAAAATTGTCTGTATCTTGGTACTAAAGAACATGTATTGTATTATACAAAACAACTAACTTTAGCAAAACGAAGCCAACTTTTGTATGTGTGCCATGAATGCGTGTCTTACATTGATTTAAGAACATAAGAACATAACAAAGAAAGGGAACAGCATGAAGCCTCATGGGCCTATCGTGGCTGTTCCCATCCAAATCACAAATCATTAATCAAATCATTATTTCTTTTTCAGATAAAATAAATAGAAATTTATAGAAATCAAATAAATAGAAAAATAGAAATTAATAGAAATCTTTAATCTTCATAAATCTACATAATCTACATAAATATCATCTCAGATTCTTCAAAATTGGTATGCAATATATCCTTAACAATTCTAAAAAAAATGTAGCATGGTGACAAATCATTTTTCTTACTTTTAAAAATTCATGGGGCGTTTGGTGCACCCTAACCAAGACCATATCTAATGGTTAGAGACCGGCAGTAATATAAATTCTATAATACAAAGTCTAGAATAAACATGAAGTTCTTAAAGTACATTTTAATAACATTGTGGGTGTCTATGTACCATTACAACGTGACCTCATTAAGATTTTCTTATCCACACAATACAATAAGATATGAAATACTGCCTGACTATACTTTATATACACCTTCAGAGACAAGGACTCTAAAACAAGCCCATCCCTGTGATGTGTTCGGAGTGAATTAACCAAATCAGTCTCTTCACTCTATCGGGACTCCTACGTATAGCCTACACAGTCTACTGAGGAACCCTCTCCCAGTAGTTTTTGTGAAATGTATCATACTTTACTACAGGCTTTAGGTGTGGGGGCCAAACTCCTTTGCGTTTTGGAGCTTGGCAAATCTAAAAACATTGGAGCCCCCATAGAAACCTATAGAGGCTAGGGCGGTTGTTGTAAATGGAGTGACAGCAGCAGATATGGAGTTATATGGAGTTTTCAGGGGAATATACCGCAAATAGTAATTCATAGGTCCTTTAGTAAATGACATATAATATTGATATTCACCAGCTGTATATGCTGTTTTGATGACAGTGTAAAACATTTTGACTATTGTGAGAGTCTTCCATTTGGCCCAGCACCTCTCCCAGTAGACGGAGCACTATCTGGTCAGATGCCAATCACGTACTATCCCAAACCACGGGACCTGTTCACTGTAAATGTCACCTGTAATTCAGTAAATGTACCCTAATCATTTAAAGTCTATTAATTCCTGTTTGTCTAAAAAATTGGATTGTGTGATAAAGTGTCACGTTATACAGTTTCATCTGCGACATATGAGTTAATATTCAGTATTTTAATGACACTTTTAAAATGAATGATGTTTAATCACTTGTTTTGTTAAATACAGGACAGGCATGCATATGTTTTATAAAGTCTAGAAGCGTAGATTAGGGAAATCTGAACATATGGCCTTCTCTGAAAGGCGTAATAAATGCCAACAGCATGAGACAATGCTGTCTTGATTTTATCAAAGGAATACTTAAAGGACAAATAAACTACCAAATTACACATTTCAAAATCTTATAAACACTATGTATTAGCTCATGCACTTGACATACACTTGACATGTGGTTAATATGCGCTGGATGTGTTCATATGTAATTACGAACTTGTATAGTGTTAGTTATGTTGCAGGATTTAGGTCTTTGTGGTATTTGACCAGAGCATAAGTTAAGTAATAACTGTATAAGGAGACCAGTGTGCACATACATGTCCCGGTACAGTTCTAGGTTCTTCTGCCGCACCCCCAGATGTTGCTCCAATGCTCTGTAGAGCAGGGAACTTGGATAATAGAATGGTACTCCTATCTGGAATAAAAACACTCAGCTCAGGCGGGCTGGCCTAACTTCCACATTTAATGGCTTACAGTGATAGCTATCCCTGTATATCTTTGAAATATTAAATACACTGCACTTTGTATGAGGCAAACTATATTGTAGCTTGATAAGTGCTAATTATGCCCTCTTCATGGGCTGGGCACCCTCGCTTTAAAATCAAGCATTTAAATTCCCCCTCCCGTTAAATATCCTGCAGTTGCTACTTTCCTGCTATTGATCCGAATTCTGATGCATCTAGGGGTATATCCAATTGAAGTTGGATCCATTCCAACATTTGTTTGTCAGAATGGATCCGACCTGGGCTATTCAATGCATTCTCAATTCGACTTTAAAAAAAAGTTGAATTGAGATGCTGGAGCGAAGAGCCGGCTATGTAGCCGCTGCTATAGCACTGCTCCCCCCTCCCCCCCCCCGTCTCTGCCTCGCCCCGTCCCCATATCACAGGTCTCGCTTGCTGGAGCCGGGTGGACGCTGCTGTGAGCGGTGGCTGTGATACATCCTCCGACGTTGCTTTCCTTGTCTGCCCGCCGTTCTCCCCGTCTCTGCTCCCGCATCTCACTTCGACTTTTTTTAAAGTCGAATTGAGATGGTCCAAAAAGGGGTCAAAACCTGTTGGTTTTGGCCCCATTTTCGACACAAGCACGCGGATCGGCAGCTATTCCGCCGATCCACGTGCTTTTCGACAAGTCGAAATCCTTGGCTTGTCGAATAATTTGTGGTTAGATTGAATAGGTCAGAACCCCTTCCGACCTAAAAAAGTCAAAAACTGCCGTCTTTTCGACAGACGGCAGCTTTCACCTTCAATTGAATATACTCCCTAGTCTACAAACCCGGATTGAATAAATTAGTGTAATTGTTTTATTGCATTGAGCAGCAAGAAAGATACAGGACGACAATAATATGATTTGGACACGTGGAAGTTGTGAATAGCCTTATTTTATGTTCTAAAAGCAACATGAGCTCTATCTGTAGTATGAAGTCAGGTGCTGAGGTCAGTCACCCACTAGATTTTATTTGCTGGAATTTCCGCTTTACAATTTTATATTCTCAAGGAAATTCAAATTAGTATTGAGCATTAAGAACAATAAAACGAGTAGTAGTTGATTTACCGTCGGACACAATACAGATGGTCATAATCCAGACAGCCATTGACCAACAGTCAAAATACAGACATTCATTATGCCAACATGTTTGAAATGCCGACATGTCAAAATGCCGACAAGCGTTTTTTAAGGAATTTTTGCCCCAAAACAGACTTGTTCATACGTTACCATCCCAGTGGACCTAGAGGGGGAATATACTGGTGTGCCCGAAGCATGGCGAGCGCAGCAGTACATTTAGACGGTGTCTATATTGGCCTATGACGACACTGACACAAAAAACACAGAAAAGCTTGTGTCAGTAATTTGACATGTCGGCATTTCGAATGTTTGTAGTCTGACTATGTTGGCATTTTGACCGTGTCGGTATGTTGACTGTAGGTCAATGGCTGTCGGGATTATGAGCCTTGGCATTGTGTCCGTCAGTAAATCATACTGAACCCAATAAAACTAGTGGCAGGTTATCTATTCCTTTCTCTCTGTCTGCTGCTTACCTATTTGATTCTATCCTTCTTAACTCTCACCCCCTGTCGTAATTGTAACCTGAGATCCCACATCCATACATTTAAGATTATCTGTCCGACCATCCAAATAGTTGGCTGGTTGGAATGAGAATCGGGTAGTGTATGCGAACAAATGACAATTGACCATTTGCTCCCAAACATCAGAAAATAGACAAAAATGGTAGTTCAGACAAATTGATTAAATCAAACGAAATCAAACAAATTTAACCAATATGTCGACCGTCCGTTTTTGACCATTTTCCAGTGTTTGGGCGCAAAAATAGTCAATTATAATACATTACTAGATTTTTATTGGTTGGTCAGATCTTAATGTGTATGGCTAGCTAAAGAGCCACAGCCCAGCCTTGAGTTATTATAGCGTCACCTGCTGTCAGTACGTGGATTCATCGGTAAGTGCGGTCTCAAACTACCTAATTAGACCGTAAACAATATACTGTAGTGCGGAGATAGACTTTACTGTAAATGTGTCATGTGCAGTACATGCTGTCTGTGTATGTACAAATAGATGCATACATATAGTAATCCATGTTCTTTAATGTCATTATGTGAAGCCATAAATCTTTTAATATTATCCCTCAGACCGTATGATGTGGGCGGTTACTTTCTCTTCATTTTCAGTGGGTATGATGTCTTTTAAATTCAATTCAATACTTAATCATCTAAACAGAAGAAATTAGATTAACCTTTGGAAATGACATAGAATTGGTTTCTCTGATGCATGGCAGCAATTGTTAATGTATATTTTAACTGCTTCAGTGCCTGGGGCTCAGCACCTACAGATACAGCAAAAATCTCACTTTAGTCACAAATATCTGTTTGTTTTATGTAACTAAGCATATATAAATGTATCACATTCACTCAATCAGCAAAATAAGAAAATATTTGATAGGTGCAGAATGAGATTTGGGGGTGTATTTACTTAGCAGCTTTTGAAAGCCTGCAATTGTCTGTTTTGCTCGCAAGTTTAAAAACTGCAAAACATTCCGACTTATGCATTTAATTTTATTGTTATTTAAATCCTGTGGAAAAACTGCTGACGATTAGCAGCTTTCAAAAGCCACAACTTAGTAAATATACTGGGCTATACACACTGCTGCCTTTTTGACAAATACATCTTTCAATTATGAATGAAACCCCTTACGTAGGGACCTTTATCAATGTAACCACCCTATGATATGATGTAGCAGTAACTATTATAAACTGAGAAGGTGATGTGGGTGTCCCAGTTTTGTTACAAAACGATCAGAGCCCCAAATCCTTTCCAGTGAAGAGAAGACTCAAAATAGGACATTTTGGGGTAAATGTATATGCATTTTGTCGGCGGTGTGGGACTTTGGCCGAGAATGGGCGTATTTTTGAAGTGGTAATCATTTACAAGACAAAACACTATTTTTGCCTTGTAAATGACTGCCGCTTTAAAAATACGGCCATTCCACCCGAAGTCCAGCACCTCCGGCAACACGCACCCTATTACATTTATCCCTTTTTGTTTTAAATAGAATTATAACATACTGCGCACTGAAATACACAGTTACATTGTATACAGTGGTGCAGATTTATTAAGCTTGGTGAAGTGATAAAGTGGAAGGTGATAACGCATCAGCCAGTCAGCTCCTAACTGTCATTTTTCAAACTCAGCCTGTAACATGGAAGTTAGGAGCTGATTGGCTTGTGAGTTATCACCATCCACTTACACTTCACCAGGCTTAATAAATCTGCCCCTGTATTCTCCTTAGGCAGTCTGCACAGCTATACCTGGAAGTGGGTGTAGCCTCACCGAACTACATATTATCATGCTGGATTACGCTATTTGAGAGCACTCTATGGTGTCAGTATTCCAGGACTATAATCCTTCTAAATGTAGGGCCACTAATTGATCAAGTGTGTGTGTCCTTTCTATCGGTATTTGTCTTATACCCCTTTTCTCTAACGTCCTAGTGGATGCTGGGGACTCCGTAAGGACCATGGGGAATAGACGGGCTCTGCAGGAGACTGGGCACTCTAAAGAAAGATTCAGTACTATCTGGTGTGCACTGGCTCCTCCCTCTATGCCCCTCCTCCAGACCTCAGTTAGAATCTGTGCCCGGCCAGAGCTGGGTGCTCCTAGTGGGCTCTCCTGAGCTTGCTAGAAAAGAAAGTATTTTGTCAGGTTTTTTATTTTCAGAGAGCTTCTGCTGGCAACAAACTCTCTGCTACGAGGGACTGAGGGGAGAGAAGCAAACCTACTCACGGCAGCTAGGTAGCGCTTCTTAGGCTACTGGACACCATTAGCTCCAGAGGGATCGAACATAGGTACCTAACCTTGATCGTCCGTTCACGGAGCCACGCCGCCGTCCCCCTCGCAGAGCCAGAAGTACAGAAGCAGCAGAAGCATGAAGACATCGAAATCGGCGGCTGAAGACTCCTGTCTTCACTTAAGGTAGCGCACAGCACAGCAGCTGTGCGCCATTGCTCCCACAGCACACCGCACACTCCGGTCACTGTAGGGTGCAGGGCGCAGGGGGGGGGGGGGGGGGGGGCACCCTGGGCAGCAATTAATTACCTTTTTGGTAAAAATAGACATATATACAGTCTGGGACTGTATATATGCCCGAGCCCCCGCCATTTTTTACACATTTAAAGCGGGACAGAAGCCCGCCGCTGAGGGGGCGGGGCCTTCTTCCTCAGCACACCAGCGCCATTTTCTCTTCACAGCTCCGCTGGAAGGACGCTCCCCAGGCTCTCCCCTGCAGTATACAGGTGCAATAGAGGGTAAAAAAGAGAGGGGGGGGGCACATAAATTTAGGCGCAGAGATATATTTAACAGCAGCTACGGGGTAAACACTAAGGTACAGTGTAATCCCTGGGTTATATAGCGCTGGGGTGTGTGCTGTCATACTCTCTCTCTGTCTCCCCAAAAGCCTTTGTGGGGTCCTGTCCTCAGTCAGAGCATTCCCTGTTTGTGTGCTGTGTGTCGGTACGCCTGTGTCGACATGTTTGATGAGGAAGGATACGTGGAGGCAGAACAAGTGCAACTGAGTGTGGTGACGGTGCCGACACCTGATTGGATGGATATGTGGAAGGTGTTAAATGATAATGTAAACTCCTTGCATAACAGATTGGATAAAACTGTAACCTTGGGACAGTCAGGGTCTCAACCCATGCCTGATCCTACAGCGCAGAGGCCGTCAGGGTCTCAAAAGCGCACACTATCCCAGATAGTTGACACGGAATCTGACTCCAGTGTCGATGACGATGAGGCAAAGTTGCAGCCTAAAATGACTAAAGCCATCCGCTACATGATTGTAGCAATGAAGGATGTATTACACATTTCTGAGGAAAATCCTGTCCCTGACAAGAGGATTTATATGTATGGGGAGAAAAAGCATGAAGTGACTTTTCCCCCTTCACATGAATTAAATGAATTATGTGATAAAGCGTGGGATTCCCCTGACAGGAAGGTGATAATTTCCAAGAGATTACTTATGGCGTATCCTTTCCCGCCAACGGACAGGTTACGCTGGGAATCCTCCCCTAGGGTAGACAAGGCGTTGACACGCTTGTCTAAGAAGGTGGCCCTGCCGTCTCAGGATACGGCCGCCCTAAAGGATCCTGCGGATAGAAAGCAGGAAGCTATCCTGAAGTCTGTTTATACACATTCTGGCACACTGCTGAGGCCAGCAATTGCTTCGGCCTGGATGTGTAGTGCGGTAACTGCATGGACGGATACTCTGTCTGAGGAGATAGATACCCTGGACAGGGACACTGTTCTACTGACCCTGGCACATATCAAGGACGCGGTCCTATATATGCGGGATGCCCAGAGGGACATTTGCCTGCTGGGCTCTAGAGTAAACGCAATGTCTATTTCTGCCAGAAGGGTCTTATGGACTCGGCAATGGACAGGGGATACCGACTCTAAAAAACACATGGAGGTTTTACCTTATAAGGGTGAGGAATTGTTTGGGGACGGTCTCTCGGACCTAGTTTCCACAGCTACGGCTGGGAAGTCAAATTTCTTGCCTTATGTCCCTCCACAGCCTAAGAAAGCACCATATTACCAAATGCAGTCCTTTCGTCCTCAAAAGAGCAAGAAGGTCAGAGGTGCGTCCTTTCTTGCCAGAGGCAGGGGTAGAGGAAAAAAGCTGCACCATGCAGCTAGTTCACAGGAACAAAAGTCTTCCCTGGCTTCCACTAAATCCACCGCATGACGTTGGGGCTCCACAGGCGGAGCCAGGAGCCGTGGGGGCGCGTCTCCGACATTTCAGCCTCCAGTGGGTTCGCTCACAGGTGGATCCTTGGGCTATACAAATTGTGTCTCAGGGATACAAGCTGGAATTCGAGGTGACGCCCCCTCACCGTTACCTAATATCGGCCTTACCAACTTCCCCCATGGAAAGGGAGATAGTGTTGGCGGCAATTCACAAACTTTTTCTCCAGCAGGTGGTGGTAGAGGTTCCCCCCCCTTCAACGGGGAAGGGGCTACTATTCCACTATGTTTGTGGTACCGAAACCGGACGGTTCGGTCAGACCCATTTTAAATTTAAAATCCCTGAACATTTATCTGAAGAAATTCAAGTTCAAAATGGAATCGCTCAGAGCGGTCATTGCAAGCCTGGAAGAGGGGGATTTTATGGTGCCTCTGGACATCAAGGATGCTTACTTGCATGTCCCCATTTATCCGCCTCATCAGGAGTACCTCAGGTTTGTGGTACGGGACTGTCATTACCAATTCCAGACGTTGCCGTTTGGCCTGTCCACGGCACCGAGAGTTTTTACCAAGGTGATGGCGGAAATGATGGTGCTCCTTCGGAAGCAAGGGGTTACAATTATCCCATACTTGGACGATCTCCTCATAAAGGCGAGGTCCAGGGAGCAGTTGCTGATCAGCGTAGCACACTCTCAGGAAGTGTTGCGTCAGCACGGCTGGATTCTGAACATTCCAAAGTCGCAGCTGATTCCTGCGACGCGTCTGCCCTTCCTGGGCATGATTCTGGACACAGACCAGAAGAAGGTGTTTCTCCCGGAGGAGAAGGCTCAGGAGCTCGTGACTCTGGTCAGAGACCTCCTAAAGCCAAAACAGGTGTCGGTGCATCACTGCACACGAGTCCTGGGAAAGATGGTGGCATCATACGAAGCCATTCCCTTCGGCAGGTTCCATGCGAGTGGGATCTGCTGGACAAGTGGTCCGGATCGCATCTTCAGATGCATCGGATGATCACCCTGTCCCCCAGGGCCAGGGTGTCTCTTCTGTGGTGGCTACAAGGTGCTCACCTCCTCGAGGGCCGCAGATTCGGCATACAGGACTGGGTCCTGGTGACCACGGATGCAAGCCTCCGAGGGTGGGGGGCAGTCACTCAGGGAAGAAACTTCCAAGGGCTGTGGTCAAGTCAGGAGACTTGTCTGCACATAAATATCCTGGAGCTACGGGCCATATACAACGCCCTGAGTCAAGCGGAGCCTCTGCTTCGAGACCAACCAGTGCTGATTCAGTCAGACAACATCACGGCAGTCGCTCATGTAAACCGCCAGGGCGGCACAAGAAGCAGGGTGGCAATGGCGGAAGCCACCAGGATTCTTCGTTGGGCGGAGAATCACGTGCAAGCACTGTCAGCAGTGTTCATTCCGGGAGTGGACAACTGGGAAGCAGACTTCCTCAGCAGACACGACCTCCACCCGGGAGAGTGGGGACTTCATCAAGAAGTCTTCACGCAGATTGTAAATTGATGGGAACTGCCACAGGTGGACATGATGGCGTCCCGCCTCAACAAAAAATTAAAGAGGTATTGCGCCAGGTCAAGGGACCCTCAGGCGATAGCTGTGGACGCACTGGGGACACCGTGGGTATTCCAGTCGGTCTATGTGTTTCCTCCTCTTCCTCTCGTACCAAGGGTACTGAGAATCGTAAGAAAAAGAGGAGTGAGAACAATACTCATTGTTCCGGATTGGCCAAGAAGGACTTGGTACCCGGAACTGCAAGAAATGCTCACAGAGGACCCATGGCCTCTGCCTCTCAGACAGGACCTGTTGCAACAGGGGCCCTGTCTGTTCCAAGACTTACCGCGGCTGCGTTTGACGGCATGGCGGTTGAACGCCGGATCCTAGCAGAAAAGGGCATTCCGGATGCAGTTATTCCTACGCTGATAAAGGCTAGGAAGGACGCGACAGCAAAACATTATCACCGTATATGGCGAAAATATGTTGCTTGGTGTGAGGCCAGGAAGGCCCCTACAGAGGAATTCCAGCTGGGTTGATTCCTGCACTTCCTACAGTCAGGTGTGACTATGGGCCTAAAATTAGGGTCCATAAAGGTCCAGATTTCGGCCCTATCCATTTTCTTTCAAAAAGAACTGGCTTCACTGCCTGAGGTTCAGACGTTTGTTAAGGGAGTGCTGCATATTCAGCCTCCTTTTGTGCCACCTTGGGATCTTAACGTGGTCTTGGGTTTCCTGAAATCCCACTGGTTTGAGCCACTTAAGACAGTGGAGCTAAAGTATCTCACGTGGAAAGTGGTCATGCTGTTGGCCTTAGCCTCAGCTAGGCGTGTGTCAGAATTGGCGGCTTTGTCATGTAAAAGCCCCTATCTGGTTTTCCATATGGATACGGCAGAATTGCGGACTCGTCCGCAGTTTCTGCCAAAGGTGGTGTCATCTTTTCATTTGAACCAACCCATTGTGGTGCCTGCGGCTACTCGTGACTTGGAGGATTCCAAGTTGCTTGATGTAGTCAGGGCTTTGAAGATCTATGTTGCCAGGACGGCTGGAGTCAGGAAAACTGACTCGCTGTTTATCCTGTATGCATCCAACAAGCTGGGTGCTCCTGCTTCAAAGCAAACCATTGCTCGCTGGATCTGTAACACGATTCAGCAGGCTCATTCTGCGGCTTGATTGCCGCATCCAAAATCAGTGAAAGCCCATTCCACAAGGAAGGTGGGCTCTTCTTGGGCGGCTGCCCGAGGGGTCTCGGCATTACAGCTTTGCCGAGCTGCTACTTGGTCGGGTTCAAACACTTTTGCAAAATTCTACAAGTTTGATACCCTGGCTGAGGAGGACCTGGTGTTTGCCCATTCGGTGCTGCAGAGTCATCCGCACTCTCCCGCCCGTTTGGGAGCTTTGGTATAATCCCCATGGTCCTTACGGAGTCCCCAGCATCCACTAGGACGTTAGAGAAAATAAGAATTTACTCACCGGTAATTCTATTTCTCGTAGTCCGTAGTGGATGCTGGGCGCCCGTCCCAAGTGCGGACTTTCTGCAATACGTGTATATAGTTATTGCTTAACGAAGGGTTTTGGTTATGTAGCATCGGTTGAATGATGCTCAGTTGTTGTTCATACTGTTAACTGGGTAAGTTTATCACAAGTTGTACAGTGTGATTGGTGTGGCTGGTATGAGTCTTACCCTGGATTCCAAAATCCTTTCCTTGTAATGTCAGCTCTTCCGGGCACAGTTTCCTTAACTGAGGTCTGGAGGAGGGGCATAGAGGGAGGAGCCAGTGCACACCAGATAGTACTGAATCTTTCTTTAGAGTGCCCAGTCTCCTGCGGAGCCCGTCTATTCCCCATGGTCCTTACGGAGTCCCCAGCATCCACTACGGACTACGAGAAATAGAATTACCGGTGAGTAAATTCTTATTTTCCACCAAAACCCATATCTGATCTGGCTAATAGAACACTGTATCAAGCAGTGTCATGTGGCTTGAAACGCCGTTCACACTGCAGATGGACCCAGGTTAGTGGCAGGTCTTCCCTCTGCTGGCGCTTGGATGTAACATAGTCTCCAAGCGCCAGTCAGTTGGCTCGCCATAGGCTTTTAGCAGGACCCAGGTCGGATAATCCAGGTCACATGTTTTATACTGCACCGTTACTTCTGTTCTTTCCAGGTCCGAACCTGGTAACTACCCATGTCGGATTCCTGGGTCACTGGACCCCGGTTATTTTTCAAGGACCCATTTCCACTGAGCCTGACCCATCAATAAAACGGGATATTGTGGCAGTGAAAAAGGGGTATTTATATCTGTGAAACAAATTTTAAAGGAATAATACCAAGTCTGTGTTATTCTATACAAATAATGTTGAAAGAATGGGAATATACAGCTGTATTGCAAGAGTTGAGAAATACAATAACGTTGCCTCTACCCCTATAATTATCATATACAAGTGCAAATCCCTTCTGCTCACTACTGATTTCATTGCTTTTCTAATCGATGTGTGCTCTACTGTATTACCCTTAAACTCACCCCAACTAGCAAAGGTCCATGATGACGGGGAGACACTTATAGCAGAATAGGAACAGTATAAGGCTTATTTAATGTATTTGACTTTACTGACTTTCACCAATCCATAAATATTAAATTAAGTGTATGCTAGGTCTAAGTACTGTAAATAAAAAAAATATAGAGGAGTATATGAAATGTGACTTATTTGTTTTTCTTATATAGTTGATGATAAATGCCTCTGCACCGGTTTTATCAGAAAATCAATATTTGCAAAATTGAAACAGTATAGGCTTCTATTGATCCATGTGGCTAAATCAGGAGGAAAGACTTTGTAACAGCTGTCTCATGTTGCCTGCGTCTAGTAATGCCAAACTATCAATTTTAGCTTTCCACTGATAAATCAGCCTGAAAATTGCATGTCACTTTGTTTTTTTCCTAGCTAACCTAGTGATTTTTCTCTGCACTTTAACCTTTGTCGACCTACTGAATAGGTCTGTACCACTGAGCCATACGTTGATAAAAATGACTATTAAATAAACACATTTGTGTGTGTAATACCTGTCTACCACACATATACAGTACAGTATAAAGCTCAGTCTTGGTTCCCTTGCTTTTCTCAGTCTATGCCTCATCTCTTGGTAAACTAATCAGCTCTTTTGGATTTCAGTATCATCTGTACGCAGATGATACTCAAATCTACCTATCCTCTCCAGATTTGTCCCTATCTGTACTGGGTCCTGTCACTGAATGCCTATTTGCCATTTCATCTTGGATGACATCTCACCACATCAAACTTAATATTTCAAAGACAGAGTTCATTATATTTCCACCGGCCAATAGTAGGTACCAACCTGATATCTCTATCACTGTTGAAAACTCGACAATCTGCCTTAGCCCACACTTTCACTGCCTAGGTGTCATCCTTGACTTTGATCTGTCCTTTGTTCCCCACATTCAATCTGTCTCAAAATCATGTTACATGCATCTAAAAAACATATCCAAAATACGACCATACCTTACACAAGACACTGCTAAAACTCTAATACTTGCTCTCATTATCTCCTGCATTGATTATTGTAATAGTCTCCTAACTGGTCTTCCCAAAACGACTCTCACCACTACAATCCATTCTGAATGCAGCTGCGAGGCTAATTTTCCTCGCTAGACGTTCATCTCTGCAGATCCACTCTGTCAGTCCCTCCATTGGTTACCTGTATTCTACCGTATTCAATATAAAATACTTTTACTCACACACATGGCCATTAACCAAACTACACCAACGTACATCACTTCGCTTATCTTAAAATATCTCCCAACCCGACCTCTTCGCTCTTCACAAGATCTGCATCTCTCATCCACACTCATTACTCGCTCCCACTCACGATTGCAGGACTTTCATTGGGCTGCACCCACTCTGTGGAATGCCTTACCAGGTACAATAAGACTCTCCTCTAGTCTCCAAACCTTCAAGCGTTCCCTCAAAACTCACCTCTTCAGGCAAGCGTATCAAATTCCAGAACCGCCCACATAACTTTCATAAACCTTGCTATCAAATTGCATCCACTCTGCACAGTCCACACATATCCTCACATGTCTTCTCATCCTTCCTCTCGACCCTGGTTCATCATTGCTGTATGACCATATCATACAGAACACCAAGAACCTTTGCAATCTGGTGGACAACTATGCAATAGATAGCACCTATCCTTGTGTATCCAACTATCCATGCCTATTTCCCTATAGAATGTAAGCTTGCGAGCAGGGCCTTCCTACCTCTATGACTGTTTGTTATTACCCAGTTTTGTTATGTCATTGTTTTGTTATATCATTGTTATTTCCAATTCTAAAGCGCAACGGAATTTGCTGTGCTATATAAGAAACTGTTAATAAATAAATAATCTTGTACATGCATGTTAATAGGATAATTGCAATTTAGATATACCAGCAAGATAATAACTATATAGATATATTTTAACTATCCCTGATGTCTTCTTCAATAGTTATTACATTTCCAATAGGGAGGTGGCACCACAATAGAAGTATTTGTCAAACAGTAGTTGTTCAGTGGTTCACTCTGCAATAAACTCTTTAGTAGTACTTCTATGGTTACCAACTGGAGTCCAGCCTCCATATGGAAAGGGTGTGTGTAGATGGATAATACATATTACATCCAAAAAATATAAGGACATTGTAAATTGTAAATACTACTTTATAGTAGGACAAGGACGTAGCAGGACGAAAATGCGATGTAATGTCCTCACACAATGAAGGGTTAGGGCCGCCAGGACCAAGGAGAAGCTGAGTGATCTGTTTTATCTAGGCTGCAGGTTGCCATTTCAGGCATCTTGCTTGCAAAACACAGGTGCCATAGGACTGTGATAGTGCCACCGCCTAGGTCCTGCACCCTGGGCAGCAGCATCGCTTGCTCACCTCTACGTATGGCACTTGGGTAGGACACCACCCCCCCCATTTTCCAACAAGAATTGCCCAAATTCTTTGTGGCACATATTCAATGAGGTGGTGGATACATTCCATAGAGATTCTCGTGCGTGTTGGCATGACCATTTCACTGCAGCTATGTTGGATACCTATTCATGCTGCAAATCTGTTCCACTGCATCCCAAAGGTGCTTAATCGAGTAGACATCTGGTGCCAATAGAGGCCACTGGAGTAGACTGAACTCATGTTCATGGAACCAGCTTGAGATGACTTGTGCTTCTTGACATGGTGGCGTTATTTTGCTGGAAGTAGACTGGATGCACATGATCAGCAACATTGCTCAGGTTGACTGTGGCATTTACGTAATGCTCAATTAGTCTTAATAAGTTTACTGTGTGCCAAAAAAAACATTCTGCACACCTCCACAGCCTATGCCACTGACACAGGGCAGGATAGATTTGTGAATTTATATTGTCAATGCCAATTCTGATGCCACTAGCTGCATGTCAGAGCAAGGCAACATTTTCCCAATCTTCAACTGTCCAGTTCTTGTGATTTAGTTTAGCCAACAGGGGTAAAACCTGATGCATGCCACTGTTGTAATGCTTGATTATGTAAGTGGCTATTTCTCTATCGTCCTAGTGGATGCTGGGGTTCCTGAAAGGACCATGGGGGGAATAGCGGCTCCGCAGGAGACAGGGCACAAAAAGTAAAGCTTTATGATCAGGTGGTGTGTACTGGCTCCTCCCCCTATGACCCTCCTCCAAGCCTCAGTTAGATTTTTGTGCCCGGCCGAGAAGGGTGCAATCTAGGTGGCTCTCCTAAAGAGCTGCTTAGAAAAGTTTAGCTTAGGTTTTTTATTTTACAGTGAGTCCTGCTGGCAACAGGATCACTGCAACGAGGGACTTAGGGGAGAAGAAGTGAACTCACCTGCGTGCAGGATGGATTGGCTTCTTGGCTACTGGACATTAGCTCCAGAGGGACGATCACAGGTACAGCCTGGATGGTCACCGGAGCCTCGCCGCCGGCCCCCTTGCAGATGCTGAAACGAGAAGAGGTCCAGAATCGGCGGCAGAAGACTCCTCAGTCTTCTTAAGGTAGCGCACAGCACTGCAGCTGTGCGCCATTTTCCTCTCAGCACACTTCACACGGCAGTCACTGAGGGTGCAGGGCGCTGGGAGGGGGGCGCCCTGGGAGGCAAATGAAAACCTTTTTTGGCTAAAAATACCTCACATATAGCCTCCTGGGGCTATATGGAGATATTTAACCCCTGCCAGAATCCACTAAAGAGCGGGAGACGAGCCCGCCGAAAAAGGGGCGGGGCCTATCTCCTCAGCACACAGCGCCATTTTCCTCACACAGCTCCGCTGGTCAGGAAGGCTCCCAGGCTCTCCCCTGCACTGCACTACAGAAACAGGGTAAAACAAGAGAGGGGGGGCAAAATTGTGGCAAAACTATATTATTAAAGCAGCTATACAGGGAGCACTTATTATAAGGCTATCCCTGTCATATATAGCGCTTTTGGTGTGTGCTGGCAAACTCTCCCTCTGTCTCCCCAAAGGGCTAGTGGGGTCCTGTCTTCGTTAAGAGCATTCCCTGTGTGTCTGCTGTGTGTCGGTACGTGTGTGTCGACATGTATGAGGACGATATTGGTGTGGAGGCGGAGCAATTGCCAAATATGGGGATGTCACCTCCTAGGGGGTCGACACCAGAATGGATGCCTTTATTTATGGAATTACGGGATAGTGTCAACACGCTAAAGCAGTCGTTTGACGACATGAGACGGCCGGACAATCAATTAGTGCCTGTCCAGGCGCCTCAAACACCGTCAGGGGCTGTAAAACGCCCTTTGCCTCAGTCGGTCGACACAGGCACTGATTCCAGTGGCGACGGTGACGAATCAACCGTATTTTCTAGTAGGGCCACACGTTATATGATTTTGGCAATGAAGGAGGCGTTACATATTGCTGATACTACAGGTACCACAAAACAGGGTATCATGTGGGGTGTGAAAAAACTACCTATAGTTTTTCCTGAATCAGATGAATTAAATGAGGTGTGTGATGAAGCGTGGGTTGCCCCCGATAAAAAAATGCTAATTTCAAAGAAGTTATTGGCTTTATACCCTTTCCAGCCAGAGGTTAGGGCGCGCTGGGAAACACCTCCTAGGGTGGACAAGGCGCTCACACGCTTATCAAAACAAGTGGCGTTACCCTCTCCTGAGACGGCCGCACTTAAAGATCCAGCAGATAGGAGGATGGAAAATATCCAAAAAAGTATATACACACATACAGGTGTTATACTACGACCAGCTATAGCGACAGCCTGGATGTGCAGTGCTGGGGTAGCTTGGTCAGAGTCCCTGATTGAAAATATTGATACCCTGGATAGGGACAATGTTTTACTGTCTTTAGAGCAAATAAAGGATGCATTTCTTTATATGCGTGATGCACAGAGGGATATCTGCACACTGGCATCACGGGTAAGTGCTATGTCCATTTCGGCCAGAAGAAGTTTATGGACGCGACAGTGGTCAGGCGATGCGGACTCAAAACGGCATATGGAAGTTTTGCCGTATAAAGGGGAGGAGTTATTTGGTGTCGGTCTATCGGATTTGGTGGCCACGGCTACAGCCGGGAAATCCACCTTTTTACCTCAAGTCACTCCCCAACAGAAAAAGACACCGACTTTTCAACCGCAGCCCTTTCGTTCCTTTAAAAACAAGAGAGCAAAGGGATATTCATATCTGCCACGAGGCAGAGGAAGGGGGAAGAGACAGCAACAGGCAGCTCCTTCCCAGGAACAGAAGCCCTCCCCCGCTTCTACAAAAGCCTCAGCATGACGCTGGGGCTTCTCAAGCGGACTCGGGGGCGGTGGGGGGTCGTCTCAAGAATTTCAGCGCGCAGTGGGCTCACTCGCAGGTAGATCCCTGGATCCTGCAGATAATATCTCAGGGGTACAGGTTGGAACTAGAGACGGATCCACCTCGCCGTTTCCTGAAGTCTGCTTTACCAACGTCCCCCTCCGACAGGGTGACGGTCTTGGAAGCCATTCACAAGCTGTACTCTCAGCAGGTGATAGTCAAGGTACCCCTTTTACAACAAGGAAAGGGGTATTATTCCACTCTATTTGTGGTACCGAAGCCGGATGGCTCGGTAAGACCTATTCTAAATCTGAAATCCTTGAACCTGTACATAAAGAAGTTCAAGTTCAAGATGGAGTCACTCAGAGCAGTGATAGCGAACCTGGAAGAAGGGGACTTTATGGTATCCTTGGACATCAAGGATGCGTATCTCCACGTTCCAATTTACCCCTCACACCAGGGGTACCTCAGGTTCGTCGTACAGAACTGTCACTATCAGTTTCAGACGCTGCCGTTCGGATTGTCCACGGCACCTCGGGTCTTTACCAAGGTAATGGCCGAGATGATGATTCTTCTTCGAAGAAAAGGCGTATTAATTATCCCATACTTGGACGATCTCCTAATAAGGGCAAGGTCCAGAGAACAGCTAGAGATGGGATTAGCACTGTCTCAAGAAGTGCTAAAACAGCACGGGTGGATTCTGAATATTCCAAAATCCCAGTTAATTCCGACAACACGTCTGCTGTTCCTAGGGATGATTCTGGACACGGTTCAGAAAAAGGTTTTTCTCCCGGAGGAAAAAGCCAAGGAGTTATCCGAGCTTGTCAGGAACCTCCTAAAACCAGGAAAGGTGTCTGTACATCAATGCACAAGAGTCCTGGGAAAAATGGTGGCTTCTTACGAAGCAATTCCATTCGGCAGATTCCACGCAAGAATTTTCCAGAGGGATCTGTTGGACAAATGGTCAGGGTCGCATCTTCAGATGCACCAGCGGATAACCCTGTCTCCAAGGACAAGGGTATCTCTTCTGTGGTGGTTGCAGAGTGCTCATCTATTGGAGGGCCGCAGATTCGGCATACAGGATTGGATCCTGGTGACCACGGACGCCAGCCTGAGAGGCTGGGGAGCAGTCACACAAGGAAGAAACTTCCAGGGCGTGTGGTCGAGCCTGGAAACGTCTCTTCACATAAACATTCTGGAACTAAGAGCAATCTACAATGCTCTAAGCCAGGCAGAACCTCTGCTTCAAGGAAAACCGGTGTTGATCCAGTCGGACAACATCACGGCAGTCGCCCATGTGAACAGACAGGGCGGCACAAGAAGCAGGAGTGCAATGGCAGAAGCTGCAAGGATTCTTCGCTGGGCAGAGAATCATGTGATAGCACTGTCAGCAGTGTTCATCCCGGGAGTGGACAACTGGGAAGCAGACTTCCTCAGCAGACACGACCTTCACCCGGGAGAGTGGGGACTTCATCCAGAAGTTTTCCACATGCTGGTAACCCGTTGGGAAAGACCAATGGTGGACATGATGGCGTCTCGCCTCAACAAAAAACTGGACAGGTATTGCGCCAGGTCAAGAGATCCGCAGGCAATAGCTGTGGACGCGCTGGTAACGCCTTGGGTGTACCAGTCGGTGTATGTGTTTCCTCCTCTGCCTCTCATACCAAAAGTATTGAGAATTATACGGCAAAGAGGCGTAAGAACGATACTAGTGGTTCCGGATTGGCCAAGAAGGACTTGGTACCCGGAACTTCAAGAGATGATCACGGAAGATCCGTGGCCTCTACCTCTGAGAAGGGACTTGCTTCAGCAGGGTCCCTGTCTGTTTCAAGACTTACCGCGGCTGCGTTTGACGGCATGGCGGTTGAACGCCGGATCCTAAAGGAAAAAGGCATGCCGGAAGAAGTCATTCCTACTTTGATTAAAGCAAGGAAGGAAGTAACCGCGCAACATTATCACCGCATTTGGCGAAAATATGTTGCGTGGTGCGAGGATCGGAGTGCTCCGACGGAGGAATTTCAACTGGGTCGATTCCTACATTTCCTGCAATCAGGATTGTCTATGGGTCTCAAATTGGGATCTATTAAGGTTCAAATTTCGGCCCTGTCGATTTTCTTCCAAAAAGAATTGGCTTCAGTTCCTGAAGTCCAGACTTTTGTTAAGGGAGTGCTGCATATACAGCCCCCTGTGGTGCCTCCAGTGGCACCGTGGGATCTCAATGTTGTTTTGGACTTTCTCAAATCTCATTGGTTTGAACCACTAAAAACTGTGGATTTGAAATATCTCACATGGAAAGTGACCATGCTACTAGCCCTGGCTTCGGCCAGGAGAGTGTCAGAACTGGCAGCTTTATCTTACAAAAGCCCATATCTGATTTTCCATTCGGACAGGGCAGAACTGCGGACTCGTCCGCATTTTCTCCCTAAGGTGGTGTCAGCATTTCATCTGAACCAACCTATTGTAGTGCCTGCGGCTACAAGCGACTTGGAGGACTCCAAGTTGTTGGACGTTGTCAGAGCTTTAAAAATATACATTTCAAGGACAGCTGGAGTCAGGAAATCTGACTCGCTGTTTATACTATATGCTCCCAACAAGTTGGGCGCTCCTGCGTCTAAGCAGACTATTGCTCGCTGGATTTGTAGTACGATTCAGCTTGCACATTCTGTGGCAGGCCTGCCACAGCCAAAATTGGTAAAAGCCCACTCCACAAGGAAGGTGGGTTCTTCTTGGGCGGCTGCCCGAGGGGTCTCGGCATTACAACTCTGCCGAGCGGCTACGTGGTCGGGGGAGAACACGTTTGTAAAATTCTACAAATTTGATACCCTGGCTAAGGAGGACCTGGAGTTCTCTCATTCGGTGCTGCAGAGTCATCCGCACTCTCCCGCCCGTTTGGGAGCTTTGGTATAATCCCCATGGTCCTTTCAGGAACCCCAGCATCCACTAGGACGATAGAGAAAATAAGAATTTACTTACCGATAATTCTATTTCTCGGAGTCCGTAGTGGATGCTGGGCGCCCATCCCAAGTGCGGATTATCTGCATTACTTGTACATAGTTACAAAAATCGGGTTATTATTGTTGTGAGCCATCTTTTCAGAGGCTCCGCTGTTATCATACTGTTAACTGGGTTTAGATCACAGGTTGTACGGTGTGATTGGTGTGGCTGGTATGAGTCTTACCCGGGATTCATAAATCCTTCCTTATTGTGTACGCTCGTCCGGGCACAGTACCTAACTGAGGCTTGGAGGAGGGTCATAGGGGGAGGAGCCAGTACACACCACCTGATCATAAAGCTTTACTTTTTGTGCCCTGTCTCCTGCGGAGCCGCTATTCCCCCCATGGTCCTTTCAGGAACCCCAGCATCCACTACGGACTCCGAGAAATAGAATTATCGGTAAGTAAATTCTTATTTTTTGCCCACTGAACTGCCTAACATTGCATGTTTTTTGTTTTGCGCTCCATTCACTTTAAACTCTAGACACTGTTGTGCATGAAAATCCTAGAAGTAATAACTAAACCACTTGACCGTGTTGCATTATTAGACAGTTGCACTTAAAGTGGCCACCGAGTTTTACTCTCTATATATGTATGGATGTGTTAGAGAATGTTGACATGGATGAGAGGTCAAAATATGCATGTCAATATGCATAGGCAATATGCATGTCAACCATGCGGTTTCCCATAGGGCTGTTAACAGCAGCCTAACCCTACCTAAAATCGGGGGGAAATAGGGTGTCTACATTCTGAACATATAGCGTATGAATACACAGTGTATGTACAGTTTGTATTAGTCCTCTCCAAAGGATATTCTAATATATATATATATATATATATATATATATACTGGCTATAAGTTTTTCAGGTCCGGTTTTTTGCCCCTACTGCAGGGGTACAAGCTTTCAATTGCGAATCCTCATGATTGATCTTGCGGCTTCTTTACCCTACACCTTTCATCTCATGAGACTTCATCAGGGGGTTATCTTATCATTAGTACAGAACTGAAAAAATTCTGTTGCATCAGAAGGGTGGATCAAACTGATATTCTACCAGGCAGATTCGAGCTAATTAGCATATCAAAAGAACACCGCACCTTAAATTGATGTAAACACATATATCCGAATGATAATAGCCCAACAAGCAAAAATTAGAGAGATCCACTAATTCACATAGATTTGTCTGGGTACCTCTGTGTGAAACATTTTTACACTGCTCAAAAAAATAAAGGGAACACTTAAACAACACAATGTAACTCCAAGTCAATCACACTTCTGTGAAATCAAACTGTCCACTTAGGAAGCAACACTGATTGACAATCAATTTCACATGCTGTTGTGTAAATGGAATAGACAACAGGTGGAAATTATAGGCAATTAGCAAGACACCCCCAATAAAGGAGTTGTTCTGCAGGTGGTGACCACAGACCACTTCTCAGCTCCTATGCTCTCTGGCTGATGTTTTGGTCACTTTTGAAAGCTGGCAGTGCTTTCACTCTAGTGGTAGCATAAGACGGAGTCTACAACCCACACAAGTGGCTCAGGTAGTGCAGCTCATCCAGGATGGCACATCAATGCGAGCTGTGGCAAGAAGGTTTGCTGTGTCTGTCAGCGTAGTGTCCAGAGCGTAGAGGCGCTACCAGGAGACAGGCCAGTACATCAGGAGACGTGGAGGAGGGCAACAACCCAGCAGCAGGACCGCTACCTCCGCCTTTGTGCAAGGAGGAACAGGAGGAGCACTGCCAGAGCCCTGCAAAATGACATCCAGCAAGCCACAAATGTGCATGTGTCTACTCAAACAATCAGAAACAGACTCCATGAGGGTGGTATGAGGGCTTGACGTCCACAGGTGGGGGTTGTGCTTACAGCCCAACACTGTGCAGGACGTTTGGCATTTGCCAGAGAACACCAAGATTGGCAAATTCGCCACTGGTGCCCTGTGCTCTTCACAGATTAAAGCAGGTTCTCACTGAGCACATGTGACAGACGTGACAGAGTCTGGAGACGCCAAGGAGAACGTTCTGCTGCCTGCAACATCCTCCAGCATGACCGGTTTGGCAGTGGGTCAGTAATGGTGTGGGGTGGCATTTCTTGGGGGGGGCCGCACAGCCCTCCATGCCCTCGCCAGAGGTAGCCTGACTGCCATTAGGTACCGAGATGAGATCCTCAGACCCCTTGTGAGACTATATGCTGGTGCGTTTGGCCCTGGGTTCCTCCTAATGCAAGACAATGCTAGACCTCATGTGGCTGGTGTGTGTCAGCAGTTCCTGCAAGACGAAGGCATTGATGCTATGAACTGGCCCGCCCGTTCCCCAGACCTGAATCCAACTGAGCACATCTGGGACATCATGTCTCGCTCCATCCACCAACGCCACATTGCACCACAGACTGTCCAGGAGATGGCGGTTGCTTTAGTCCAGGTCTGGGAGGAGATCCCTCAGGAGACCATCCGCCACCTCATCAGGAGCATGCCTAGGCGTTGTAGGGAGGTCATACAGGCACGTGGAGGCCGCACACACTACTGAGCCTCATTTTGACTTGTTTTAAGGACATTACATCAAAGTTGGATCAGCCTGTAGTGTGTTTTTCCACTTTAATTTTGAGTGTGACTGCAAATCCAGACCTCCATGGGTTAATAAATTTGATTTCCATTCATAATTTTTGTGTGATTTTGTTGTCAGCACATTCAACTATGTAAAGAACAAAGTATCTAATAAGAATATTTCATTCATTCAGATCTAGGATGTGTTATTCTAGTGTTCCCTTTTTTTTTTGAGCAGTGTATATACATACACACTCTCCAAAGGATTCAATTGTAGTCCCTGCTGACCAGTAGTCCTTGTGTAACGACCAGGAACAACCCAAAAACCTCACTGCCTTCATCAGTGGGGATTCCATAGAGGAGGGAGAGCAATTTTTTATTTTTTTTGCATGTAAACACATGATGAATCTGTAAGATGTCTTTATTCTATAATATGCTTCCCAAAAGATGTAAATCTAACATTCACTTGGGAAGACTCCAAACTAAGTTCTTTTTGGAGAAACCTGTCATATGGGCCGAAGGCGTTTATGGAATATCTGAAGGATATTAAGTCATCTTATGCTGTGTAAATGAAGCTTTTATTCTCTAAGGCTCTCTATAAGAAACAATGGCTCTAAAATCAAAATATAAGACCAGAGCATTAAATCAATACTTGTTTAACCCTTCAGTCAAGTCTTCTGTCTCATTTTTTTTCATGGCCAGCTAAAATATTTGGACAGTTGCTTATTCAGCAGAGTAGATTCCTTTAGCTGGTTCCCTATAAATTGTAGAGTAAAATGTAGAGGTGAATGAATTGAATGTTAACCCCTGCTGGCATGTTGATGTTGGTCCTTTCCCAGCATGCAATGGGTTATCTTTAGCGTAGCCTCTGACAGCTGACAAAGTGACTTACCATCATGTCTGTACCGCAGACACAGAGTTGGTTTGACTGGTTATTGATTGTGAAGTTTTCTGTTATATAATTACTTTTTTGCTTGAGGAAATGTGCTGTGTATTGATCTGTATGGCAGCACGTGAAATGCAGTTTCCCTTGGCTAACAGCGAGTGTCATTTTTCAGCCATGATAAATGGTAACACTCGGTCTCCACATAATTACTTTCTGGTGAAATAATCTTCCTGCACCTTTTTCCCAGTTGCCTTCACTGTCAGGAGGATACCATAATCACCCGCATCTTGCAGGTCTAATCAGTCTTATGATGGAGACCAGTCGTATTGTCTCCTCACGATATCACATGCCACATGGCCAGTCCGTCCAGCTGATAATATATATAATGGAACAAAGTGCCCCAATGATTCCAGCTTTCCTTCTGCATCTAATGTACAACAACTGGAGATCATTGTGGTTTCTTTGTTGTTCCGTTACTGTATTTGGTTCATTTTACGTGTAAGGTTTAGAAGCATATGTACCTTTTTAGGACTCCCGTCCACTATATTTCATCTATTACTATGTAATTTACTATCAACTCCCAGATGTCTATTATTAAGAGAATGCTTATTTTTGTGATACATTCTGGGCCTCATTCAGAGCCACAAGCACCATTGGAGATTTTATGAATTGTGCATTGTACTGAGTTGGTCCTCTGCAAGCCTTTGCATCTTTTGTGGATCCACAGGGCTATTCAGAGTACTGGAAGCAGTACTAGTATGGTATTGCAGCAGGTAATGTGTCTATGGTATAAATGCCACCTGCTTATATTAGTGATCTTTACTGCATCCTAGAATGCAGCATCAAATCTCCTACGACACTGAGGGGTCGTGCAAGGCGGCCGCCACAGTTCCTACAAAGAGGCCAAGAAATCTCTGTCTTCCGACTGAGATCCCGGGCCCATCGCTCCCCCAAAACAGCAGCGACACGACTGCCATTAAATGGCAGCAGACTGTCACTCGCCGACTGTCTGCAGCCATAGTGACACTACTGCACACGTGCAGCACAGGTTCGGCACGTGCAAAGTACTAAACATCTGTACTTTGCGCTATGCACCGCAGTGCCGACGGGACCTAAATCAGGCACATAGGTTAGGGCTGGTGCAAATCCGTGCTGAGAGTGATAGCTCAGAGCACTGTTACTGCTTTATGCCTTTCCTAATATGAGTGGCTGAAGGAGGACCACATACAGGACTGTGGCAACTATTAATACTTGTATTTAATCTCTGTAAAACACAGGTCCTTTGTGTTCATAATCACCTGCCCCTTCTCCATATATCAAAAGGGGAGGGCATGGCCTTTTTGTATATTTTTGTTTTCCATGGGACTTAAATATAATTCAGTGTTGCTAAGAAATATATTCCAGTATGTTTAAAAGAACACTCATCGTCAAACAACTCCATTGTCCAGGCAGGTTCTTCTTCATTGTTCATATGGTGACCAGACATGGACCTTTCTGGATCTTGGCCAAAGTGGCCAAATTGATTAGTCCTGGCCATTTTCTTGGAGCGGCTGCATCTCATCCACTGTCGCTTAGGCTAGAAGCACCCATTGTTTGACGGTGATTCTTTTTCTGACCACAATTACAATATCCTGTATAATAACACAAACAGTATTAATTGTACTATTATCGGGTTCGGGTTGGAGCCACACGCTGCAATATTGAACTAATTGCCCATTATCACTATTTCAGAATGTGTTGCAATCTGGCTTAGATGCACCATTATATTTTCACAACTGATGGCTGATGACGGAAACTGGAAGCCTCAGTTGTAGGGGCTGACTGGTACCGGAATTTAGGAGGAGAGAGTGGACTCCTAGACATGCGCACAGTAGTAGTAATAGAAGCCCGAAGGCGTGACCACGACAACTGAAATAACTTTGAAGGTTTTTATTAAATAAAAGTCAAATAAGGTGCATTGAAATAATACTGTCACCAGGGATAAAGAACATACTGCTGGTTGGGACCAGTAATCCGAAATAAATAAAAGTTCTGTATAAAGTTTGAGGACTCAGGTGAGGATTAACGTGATGATGAGGATGATTCGTGAAGCTGTAAATAATATAAGTGTTCGTGAGTAAACAAGATGAAGCTGAGGTTTGCAGGTAAATGGGAACTGAAGCTGGAGTTCGCTGGTAAATAAGAAATGCAGCTGGAGTTCGCTGGTAAATAAGAAATGCAGCTGGAGTTCGCTGGTAAATAAGAAATGCCGCTGGGGTTCGTTGGTAAATAAGAAATGCAGCTGGGGTTCGCTGGGAAGCCAGAGTATACACACTACTTAGCACTGGATGCAGGAACACAGAGAAGCAGGCTGCTCCACAAGCTGGATACAGGAGAGCTGGAATGCACCGCAGGAGGGAACCACTGGAGACCGCAGGAGGGAACCACTGGAGAGTCAGGCTGACCTGCAGAGAGAGTCCACAGAGAACTGCACACTGGAGTAGCTGAAGGAAACAGAAGCACTGACAATCTTCTGGGTGTGGATCCAGGATATTTATACCCACAGCTTAGCAGGGATTGGTGGGCAATTAGGCTCCAGCACTGTCAGCACTGCAGATAGGAAGAACAATGTCATGTGATGAAATCCAACATGGCTGCGCCCATGAACACACACACAGAAGGGGAACAAAGTACTTTAGCCATGTAACAATGGCGGCGGAAGCCGCAACAACAGAGCTTCACGCGCCCAGACGCACACAGCGGCCACAGGAATGGCAGAGACACATGGAGGACGTGTATCCAGGAGAGGTCCTCGGATGCGGCGGTGACGGCCGCGGCGGTGCTGAGAGCACCGCACTTCCGTGAGTACACATACCGGGTAGGTGCTAAGACCAGCGCTGCAGGCCACACCCAAGGTTAAAGCCTGGCCCGCTGAGCCAACCTCAGGAGGCACCTAACGGGCAGAAAATGGCGTCTCAGTACCCGGATCGTGACACATTTGCTGTGTAGATTGAATTGTATTTAGTTATGCTTAACATATTATCCCTTTAAACCGGGATTCTCTTGAATTATACAGGATCTCTGGATGTCTGACTTCAAGCCTACATTTCACCTGGTTTTAATTGGTCACAGAACCTGTGTAATTCATAAGTGTCCCAGTTTAAAGGGATAGTATGGTAAGCCTATATATAGTGCACAAACCAGTTGCAATTTGCTGCATTAAACGTCTGGCTAACTCTTCAAAACCTCCAGAGGCTCACGGAAAGTGCTGCTATTATATTTGGCCCCAGATCTTGTTTGTTTTATACAAGGTAGACGGTTGATGTCTTATTTAATATAAATATAGAATTCACTGACTGTGAAGTTTCCCTTTAATCCTCATACATATTGTGGATGTGTCTTTAGAACACAACTAACAAATCTGTACATGGTTCTCTGAAATATACAGATGGAAATATTAAATATTTGTGTAAACTTAGTTTTCTATAAATTGGCGGAGATCACAAATGATGGTGCAGGACTGAAAATAAACTGGGACCCCCATATATTTCAGCTGTCATCATTTTTCTAAAAATGAATGCTGAAGCTTATTCTGAAATGAGGGTCGCTACTAGGAACAGGGGGCCCCCTGGAGGTTTATGCAGAAGGCACACGCCCTGTTGTGCCCCACATTTGCCTAATTATATCCTCTGTCAGTCAAGCAATTCATGCAGTTTTCTTCCTATACTTGAAAGTAATTCTTTAGCATGTTGTGTACTTCAGAAGGTTGTCTAAGGGGCACAGACCTAGGTTTTAAACCACATTTCTCATGATAATATTAGTACAATATGTACTATTTTTCCTGGGCCATAAAAATTGTATTCTTCGGAGAGATTAAATTTGATAATCCCCAGACCGCACTGATCTACTAAAGATTAAATCTTATTCGCTTTGAATTTATATTTGTTAGTGAACCTGAAAAAAAATGATACAGAAAAATCCGAATTCAACTAATCTTCCCATACATCATACTCTACAGAAAGTGAAAGATTGCTTGGTTTGGGTTCTCCTAGTATTCAGGATTATTTTACATCGGTGACTCTTCAGGAGAGGTTGTGGCCTGCTGCTGAAAGCCTATTGGTATGTACGTGTAAGTAGTGCGATATGGCCTTTGGGCTCTAGGTTTTTTTTCGTGGGGTAATCAGTGTTATTTAAAGAAAATCTGGCAATGGTTTTAGATCATTTTAACACAGCTGAGAAATGTTTGGGGAAAGGTCAACTTCAATGATTATCCTTAGCCAAATAAATGCAAAAGTTTTTACAATGGGGACCTTGCTTTTCAGTGTGCTGTCATCAGCTTCCTGTCTGCACATCTGGGAACTGTGAGTGTAACGCGGTTCTATCTGACCGCAGGGCACTATATTTTATATCTGACTTGTTTGTTTTCGCCTCATAATTCCGCATATGTAACTAAAATTGCTTTAATTTTGTCGTCATCTAAATCCAACACTCTTTGGCAGTTCTATGCCTTGTGGAATATAATTTGATTCCCCTGTTGCTGAATCTGGTTTGTGTGCGTTGTGTTGTTTTATTCTGTTCTCTCTGCAGTTGAATCCCTAATAGTGTTCCATTTTCTGGCAAGTCAGCCTCTATTGTAACCTGTGTGTGCAGAGTGGACTGGACGCCTCTCCCTAGCCCCAGCTGGCCGGCTCACGTCTGAAAGTGAAATGAATGCTGGGGTCTAACTAAATGCAGATGAAAGCCATTCTGATCATGCATAGTCATTTCCCGTAATTTTATCAGGATTCGCTTGCCTAAATGAGCTCTGGAAGCTATTGTTTGCTCATGTTAAAACAATGTAATTTTGAGGCTGGGTCTTTCTTCTCTCTCTTTATATTTTAGCTTCCGCAATTCCTTTATATTTATCTTTAGCAGAGCATTGCTGATACTCATGTCCAGATTGAAACTCCTCCACTCTCCGTACCTCTCCACTGTTAGAAGCCATATCGAACCCCATGTTTAGAAAGAAAGAAAAATTATGTCTGCCTTAAAAAATCCATACTTAAATGTACATAATAATAATAATTTTATTAATATTAAGTAATAAAAATAGTCCATACTGAGGGGGAGATGTACTGAGGGGAGAAGTGAGCCAGTGGAGAAGTTGTCCATGACAACCAGTCAGCTGCTACGTATCATTTTATGGAATGCACTTCATAAATGTTACCTCAAAGCTTATTGGGTGCCATGGACAACCTCTCCATTGGCTCACTTCTCCACTATTTTTCACTGCTTCATACATCTACCCCTGAGTGTCACCTTTCTTCCTGACGACCCGTGCCCTGAGCCTGTATTGTCATTCCTTAAAGTCTGGGCTACTAGTCATTTTCACAATTTATATATAATAGATTGTAAGTTCTTAAAACCAGGACCTTCTCTACTATCTGTCTCTTGTTTGCGCCTTCTCTGTTAAGCCACTGTGACCTTGTTCTGTTTTTATCTATGGTTTGTTTTGTGTACTATTGTGTTATTAATTGTCCGTTGAGCTGAGTTTTGTGACGCCAAATAAATGAATCATGATGAATAAAAGCAAAAGTACTTGGGCCTTTTGTGATGTCATTGGGGTGAACGTAAGTCACATTACGCAAAAGCGGCAATGTAATGTTTACATGCAAAATCAGTTTAGATGTTCTTAATAAAAATATTAGATTGCTTAAATCCTGCAGTACAATTGTTGGAATTTTTTTATTTTCCCTAAACTCAACCCCTGTTGCCCCAGCCACCACCCCTCCCTCCTCCTTTGTCTTATTAACTAAACATACCAATTGTAAAGCACAGCGGAATATGCAGTTGCTGTTTCATACGTAAATGTTAATAAATAAAAATAAATACATGTGGTAAACAAGTATAATATAATATACACACATGTACTGTAGCTGCATGCTTAGTTTAGTTTATTTAATTCTAAGGTTGGAGGAATAGCTTAGACTGGTGTGATTTACGAAGGGTACTCACTTGCGTAATTGAGAGAAGATAAACATATTTGTAGTTTATTTGTGTTTTGTTAAAACAAAGTTTTAAGGACAGAAGTCTGGCAGGGCAGTTATTACAGTCTGGGTATTTAATTTTTAGTCACTGACTAATGCACTCATTGATACTTCCTTACTGTACAGATTGGAAATCTTTGACATTTAAAGGCTTTTTATGGTGTTTTATTCCATGTTTATTGGCCAAGTAATTTTCCATTTTTGTTGCATTTCAGTTATTAGCTGGATGGATAATTGTAGTCGAATGCTCCAAAGGTTACGAAACCTCAAGCAGCTTGATTGAAAACAGTCATCCCGCTTTAAATGGTCTGTGCTTTGAGTATAGGCATTTATGATAATTATCAAGAGATTAGTATGTTCCTGGAGAACTCTCATGGAACTTTTAAAAGGATTATAATAGATGTTTATGGGATTTTACACAAAAACATAATTTGATGTTTTCTACTTGTAAAACATGCAGTGATACATAATATTGCTCCAAAGAACATGTAGTACAGTGGTTTCCTCTATAGCAGGGGTTCTCAAACTCGGTCCTCAGGACCCCACACGGTGCATGTTTTGCAGGTAACCCAGCAAGTGCACAGGTGTATTAATTACTCACTGACCCATTTTAAAAGGTCCACAGGTGGAGCTAATTATTTAACTTTTGATTCTGTGAGGAGACCTGCAAAACATGCACTGTGTGGGGTCCTGAGGACCGAGTTTGAGAACCTGTGCTCTATAGTACAAAGTAAACTCACATTGCTGTTTCACTCTCAAGACCATACTCGTGTAGCAAAAACTAGTAGTAGGATACAACCTATATCAGTGTATCTATTTGCAATCAAAATACAGAGTAACACCTGTAGACTATATAGTTGTTTGTATATGTAGGACTTGACAGAACGTTTATAAACATTGTAAAAAAAATTGCTATAATCCTGAATTAACGTTACCTAAAATTGATTGCATAGCTGATAGATTGAAACTTGCCAAAAAAAAAATAACAGACAACTTTGTTAATACAGAACACATATTACTCCAACATTGACTGTCTTTATTGATAAAAGAGTGTGTGGACCTGTAGAAGAAGTGTTTCTGTTAAGGAGATAATGTGAACCATACGTTGCATACAATATTGTAGTTTCTCTGACGTCCTAAGTGGATGCTGGGGACTCCGTCAGGACCATGGGGAATAGCGGCTCCGCAGGAGACAGGGCACAAAAGTAAAAGCTTTAGGATCAGGTGGTGTGCACTGGCTCCTCCCCCTATGACCCTCCTCCAAGCCTCAGTTAGGTTTTTGTGCCCGGCCGAGAAGGGTGCAATCTAGGTGGCTCTCCTAAAGAGCTGCTTAGAGTAAAAGTTTTGTTAGGTTTTTTATTTTCAGTGAGTCCTGCTGGCAACAGGCTCACTGCAACGAGGGACTTAGGGGAGAAGAAGTGAACTCACCTGCGTGCAGGATGGATTGGCTTCTTAGGCTACTGGACACTAGCTCCAGAGGGACGATCACAGGTACAGCCTGGATGGGTCACCGGAGCCGCGCCGCCGACCCCCTTGCAGATGCTGAAGAGAGAAGAGGTCCAGAAATCGGCGGCTGAAGACTTCAGTCTTCATGAGGTAGCGCACAGCACGGCAGCTGTGCGCCATTGCTCTCAGCACACTTCACACCAACGGTCACTGAGGGTGCAGGGCGCTGGGGGGGGCGCCCTGGGCAGCAATGAAAGTACCTATGCTGGCTAAAAATACATCACATATAGCCTCTGGGGCTATATGGATGTATTTAACCCCTGCCAGGTTGTCAGAAAAACGGGAGAAGAAGCCCGCCGAAAAGGGGGCGGGGCCTATTCTCCTCAGCACACAGCGCCATTTTCCTACACAGCTCCGCTGCTAGGAAGGCTCCCAGGCTCTCCCCTGCACTGCACTACAGAAACAGGGTTAAAACAGAGAGGGGGGGCACTTATTTGGCGATATTATTATATATTAAGATGCTATAAGGGAAAACACTTATATAAGGTTGTCCCTGTATAATTATAGCGTTTTGGTGTGTGCTGGCAAACTCTCCCTCTGTCTCCCCAAAGGGCTAGTGGGGTCCTGTCCTCTATCAGAGCATTCCCTGTGTGTGTGCTGTGTGTCGGTACGTGTGTGTCGACATGTATGAGGACGATGTTGGTGATGAGGCGGAGCAATTGCCTGTAATGGTGATGTCACTCTCTAGGGAGTCGACACCGGAATGGATGGCTTATTTAGGGAATTACGTGATAATGTCAACACGCTGCAAGGTCGGTTGACGACATGAGACGGCCGGCAAACCAATTAGTACCTGTCCAGGCGTCTCAAACACCGTCAGGGGCTTTAAAACGCCCATTTACCTCAGTCGGTCGACACAGACACGGACACTGACTCCAGTGTCGACGGTGAAGAAACAAACGTATTGTCCATTAGGGCCACACGTTACATGTTAAGGGCAATGAAGGAGGTGTTACATATTTCTGATACTACAAGTACCACAAAAAAGGGTATTATGTGGGGTGTGAAAAAACTACCTGTAGTTTTTCCTGAATCAGATAAATTAAATGAAGTGTGTGATGATGCGTGGGTTTCCCCCGATAGAAAATTATTGGCGTTATACCCTTTCCCGCCAGAAGTTAGGGCGCGTTGGGAAACACCCCTTAGGGTGGATAAGGCGCTCACACGCTTATCAAAACAAGTGGCGTTACCGTCTCCAGATACGGCCGCCCTCAAGGAGCCAGCTGATAGGAGGCTGGAAAATATCCTAAAAAGTATATACACACATACTGGTGTTATACTGCGACCAGCGATCGCCTCAGCCTGGATGTGCAGCGCTGGGGTGGCTTGGTCGGATTCCCTGACTGAAAATATTGATACCCTTGACAGTGACAGTATTTTATTGACTATAGAGCATTTAAAGGATGCATTTCTATATATGCGAGATGCACAGAGGGATATTTGCACTCTGGCATCAAGAGTAAGTGCGATGTCCATATCTGCCAGAAGATGTTTATGGACACGACAGTGGTCAGGTGATGCAGATTCCAAACGGCACATGGAAGTATTGCCGTATAAAGAAAAAGACACCGTCTTTTCAGCCTCAGTCCTTTCGTCCCCATAAGGGCAAGCGGGCAAAAGGCCAGTCATATCTGCCCAGGGATAGAGGAAAGGGAAGAAGACTGCAGCAGGCAGCCCCTTCCCAGGAACAGAAGCCCTCCACCGCTTCTGCCAAGTCCTCAGCATGACGCTGGGGCCGTACAAGCGGACTCAGGTGCGGTGGGGGGTCGTCTCAAGAGTTTCAGCGCGCAGTGGGCTCACTCGCAAGTGGACCCCTGGATCCTACAAGTAGTATCCCAGGGGTACAGATTGGAAATTCGAGACGTCTCCCCCTCGCAGGTTCCTGAAGTCTGCTTTACCAACGTCTCCCTCCGACAGGGAGGCAGTATTGGAAACAATTCACAAGCTGTATTCCCAGCAGGTGATAATCAAAGTACCCCTCCTACAACAAGGAAAGGGGTATTATTCCACACCATATTGTGGTACTGAAGCCAGACGGCTCGGTGAGACCTATTCTAAATCTGAAATCTTTGAACACTTACATACAAAGGTTCAAATCAAGATGGAGTCACTCAGAGCAGTGATAGAGAACCAGGAAGAAGGGGACTATATGGTGTCCCTGGACATCAAGGATGCTTACCTCCATGTCCCAATTTGCCCTTCTCACCAAGGGTACCTCAGGTTCGTGGTACAGAACTGTCACTATCAGTTTCAGACGCTGCCGTTTGGATTGTCCACGGCACCCCAGGTCTTTACCAAGGTAATGGCCGAAATGATGATCCTTCTTCAAAGAAAAGGCGTCTTATTTATCCCTTACTTGGACGATCTCCTGATAAGGGCAAGGTCCAGAGAACAGTTGGAGGTCGGAGTAGCACTATCTCAAGTAGTTCTACGACAGCACGGGTGGATTCTAAATATTCCAAAATCGCAGCTGTTTCCGACGACACGTCTGCTGTTCCTAGGGATGATTCTGGACACAGTCCAGAAAAAGGTGTTTCTCCCGGAGGAGAAAGCCAGGGAGTTATCCGAGCTAGTCAGAAACCTCCTAAAACCAGGCCAAGTGTCAGTGCATCAATGCACAAGAGTCCTGGGAAAAATGGTGGCTTCTTACGAAGCGATTCCATTCGGCAGATTTCACGCAAGAATTTTTCAGTGGGATCTGCTGGACGAATGGTCCGGATCGCATCTTCAGATGCATCAGCGGATAATCCTGTCTCCAAGGACAAGGGTGTCTCTTCTGTGGTGGCTGCAGAGTGCTCATCTACTAGAGGGCAGCACATTCGGCATTCAGGACTGGGTTCTGGTGACCACGGATGCCAGCCTGAGAGGCTGGGGAGCAGTCACACAGGGAAGAAATTTCCAAGGAGTGTGGTCAAGTCTGGAGACTTCTCTCCACATAAATATACTGGAGCTAAGGGCAATTTACAATGCTCTGAGCCTAGGAAGACCTCTGCTTCAAAGTCAACCGGTGCTGATCCAGTCGGACAACATCACGGCAGTCGCCCACGTAAACAGACAGGGCGGCACAAGAAGCAGGAGGGCAATGGCAGCAAGGATTCTTCGCTGGGCGAAAAATCATGTGATAACACTGTCAGCGGTGTTCATTCCGGGAGTGGACAACTGGGAAGCAGACTTCCTCAGCAGGAACGACCTCCACCCGGGAGAGTGGGGACTTCATCTGGATGTCTTCCACATGATTGTGAACCGTTGGGAAAGACCAAAGGTGGACATGATGGCGTCCCGTCTGAACAAAAAACTGGACAGGTATTGCGCCAGGTCAAGAGACCCTCAGGCAATAGCTGGGACGCTCTGGTAACACCGTGGGTGTACCAGTCGGTGTATGTGTTCCCTCCTCTGCCTCTCATACCCAAGGTACTGAGAATTATAAGATGGAGAGGAGTAAGAACTATACTCGTGGCTCCGGATTGGCCAAGAAGGACTTGGTACCCGGAACTTCAAGAGATACTAAGAAGGGACTTGCTTCAGCAAGGATCATGTCTGTTCCAAGACTTACCGCGGCTGCGTTTGACGGCATGGCAGTTGAACGCCGGATCCTAAGGGAAAAAGGCATTCCGGAAGAGGTCATCCCTACCCTGGTCAGAGCCAGGAAGGAGGTGACCGCACAACATTATCACCGCATTTGGCGAAAATATGTTGCGTGGTGTGAGGCCAGGAAGGCCCCCACGGAGGAATTTCAACTCGGTCGATTCCTGCATTTCCTACAAACAGGAGTGTCTATGGGCCTCAAATTGGGGTCCATTAAGGTTCAAATTTCGGCCCTGTCGATTTTCTTCCAGAAAGAATTGGCTTCAGTTCCTGAAGTCCAGAAGTTTGTCAAGGGAGTACTGCATATACAACCCCCTTTTGTGCCTCCAGTGGCACTGTGGGATCTCAACGTAGTTCTGGGATTCCTCAAATCACATTGGTTTAAACCGCTCAAATCTGTGGATTTGAAATATCTCACATGGAAAGTGACCATGCTGTTGGCCCTGGCCTCGGCCAGGCGAGTGTCAGAATTGGCGGCTTTGTCTCACAAAAGCCCATATCTGATTGTCCATTCGGACAGGGCAGAGCTGCGGACTCGTCCCCAGTTTCTCCCTAAGGTGGTGTCAGCGTTTCACCTGAACCAGCTTATTGTGGTACCTGCGGCTACTAGGGACTTGGAGGACTCCAAGTTGCTAGATGTTGGCAGGGCCCTGAAAATATAGGTTTCCAGGACGGCTGGAGTCAGGAAAACTGACTTGCTGTTATCCTGTATGCACCCAACAAACTGGGTGCTCTTGCTTCTAAGCAGACGATTGCTAGTTGGATGTGTAGTACAATTCAGCTTGCACATTCTGTGGCAGGCCTGCCACAGCCAAAATATGTAAATGCCCATTCCACAAGGAAGGTGGGCTCATCTTGGGCGGCTGCCCGAGGGGTCTCGGCTTTACAACTTTGCCGAGCTGCTACTTGGTCAGGGGCAAACACGTTTGAAAAATTCTACAAATTTGATACCCTGGCTGAGGAGGACCTGGAGTTCTCTCATTCGGTGCTGCAGAGTCATCCGCACTCTCCCGCCCGTTTGGGAGCTTTGGTATAATCCCCATGGTCCTGACGGAGTCCCCAGCATCCACTTAGGACGTCAGAGAAAATAAGAATTTACTTACCGATAATTCTATTTCTCGTAGTCCGTAGTGGATGCTGGGCGCCCATCCCAAGTGCGGATTGTCTGCAATACTTGTACATAGTTATTGTTACAAAAATCTGGTTATTATTGTTGTGAGCCATCTTTTCAGAGGCTCCGCTGTTATCATGCTGTTAACTGGGTTCAGATCACAGGTTGTACAGTGTGATTGGTGTGGCTGGTATGAGTCTTACCCGGGATTCAAAATCCTTCCTTATTGTGTACGCTCGTCCGGGCACAGTATCCTAACTGAGGCTTGGAGGAGGGTCATAGGGGGAGGAGCCAGTGCACACCACCTGATCCTAAAGCTTTTACTTTTGTGCCCCGTCTCCTGTGGAGCCGCTATTCCCCATGGTCCTGACGGAGTCCCCAGCATCCACTACGGACTACGAGAAATAGAATTATCGGTAAGTAAATTCTTATTTTTAAACTCTTTCACATATGCACTAAATTTGAAGAGTTATAGTTGAATGTTTTAGAATTTTTCGTGCAGCGACAAGTTTCTTCTATAGAATTGTTGAGAAACACTTAGCATTTTTTATGTTGGATCCTATTCTGTGTGGAAAACAAAAAAATAAGTTAAAGATAATAAAGTGGGTATAAAGTGATATATATATATATATATATATATATATATATATATATATATGTACTGAAGTGACTACAAAAGAAGAAAGATGATTTTGTGTGCTAGAATACATCAGACGCATTTCGCCAGTGTACCTGGCGAAATGTGTGAGAAAATGTTCTTGTACTTCTGAGAATATTGTAAACCTACATGTTTATGTTGTTAACTTTAGCAATTGTTCTGATTTGAAGTGTGTGAGTCACATGATGATGGTAGGTAGGGTTAGGGGGTCAGTGGGGGACCAGTCAGGGTTCTGATCATTGGATTGCCGGGGTCGGTATTCTGACCGCTGGCATCCCAACCACGGCATTTCAATCCCAACCCAATTTTTGGAACCACTTTCTCTCAGGTTGTGAAAGTAACACAGAAATGTAGAATTTGCCGGCAGATAAGAATCGCTTGGCTTATCTAGTCTGCCTCTTTTAGTAGTCTTCTCTATGTCTCCTTTTCATTTCAGTTTCTCTAGTAAATCAATTCTCTTGAATTTTAAATTCGATTTTTGCTGGTTTTAACTTCATTTTGGAGTATGTGTAATCAATTGTATATTTTGGATGTAATCCGTGATGCTGACCTTGAGTGGTTTCATGGTTTTGCCAATGTTTTCTTGGGTATGGGTCATTAGGTCAACCACTATTGGTCGACATGGTCATTAGGTCAACATGAAAAAGGTCGACATGAGGTTTTTTTTACTTTTTTTGGTGTCGTTTTCTTTGTAAAGTGACGTGGAACCCCAACTAGCGCACCGTGTCTCCTCGCATGGCTTGCTTCGCTCGCCATGGTTTGAGCAGGGTGCCTCGCTCCGCTACCGCTGCACACGGCACAGGTTACTATTCCCAACCGTTGTTCACGTGGATCGTAAAGTATGAAAAAGTTCAAACAAACAAACAAAGAAAGAAACATTTTTAAAAACTCATGTCGGACATTTTTCATGTCAACCTAGTGACCATGTCGACCGAATGCATGTCGAACAATAGTGGTCGACCTAATGACCGTATCCCGTTTTCTGAATGCACACACACAATTGAGTAAATAACATTAGTGCTTTTCCAGGGTATTTTTTTTTTTTTTATCGTTATCCTTCCAAGTCCTAAAAGACACATTTTTTTTTCTTTTTGTTTTGTCCATACTCCTTTTCCTATGTCACTTGTATTACAGCTGTAATATCCTATTTGCCTGCTACCAGTGTACGTCCATGTGTACTCGTCATACACTCATGGTCATCATCCTTGAACAAACAGAATACATCCAAATGATTAAATCCGAGTTAGGAAGTGCAGTATACTTTAAGGGTCACATGTGCATCTTTGTAGCCTTCATAAGGGGCAACTGCATATTTCCCAAATGGCTCAGCTCAAATGCCCCCAACCCCCCTTCACATGCTCCAAAATTACATCATATGCCCACAAACCCCTACTTGCTAGATCATGCCCCCCTGCATGCACTCTTAGACCCTCATTTGCCATAAAGTGCACCCATGCCATTAAACTCCACCACATGCAGCTTATACATTACCCTAAATTCCATTCAGATCTCCCCACATGTGACCGTTACGCCTTCCATACATCTGTAAGTAGTGTCGGACTGGGGCATGTAGGTCCTACTGGGGGGATGCTGTTGTAGGGGCCCCTGCTTAAGGGTGTGGCCAGGATCCACTGGGGCGTGGCCATCCACCACAGAGGTTTGGCTAACCATTACAGAGTACATGTTCTGTTCCCCTTGGTAAATATATAATAAACCATATCAGTGGCGGATCCAGGGGGGGGGGGGGCCTGTCGTTTGTGCCTCCGTCCCCCGTCCGTCCCCCCCGGCGCTGCACAGGGAGATGACGGGCGCCCGCTGAGAT
Source organism: Pseudophryne corroboree (assembly GCF_028390025.1). NCBI lineage: Eukaryota > Metazoa > Chordata > Amphibia > Anura > Myobatrachidae > Pseudophryne > Pseudophryne corroboree. The sequence continues at coordinate 148,833,117 of NC_086445.1, forward strand.
TGTGTTACCAGCGGGCGCCCGTCTCCCTGCACAGCGGCAGCCGGATGCAGGAGCTCAGTACTGAGCTCCTGCCTCCGGCGCTGTCACTGTGCGGCGTGCGCTATGGGAGAGACGTCAGTCATGACGTCTCTCTCATAGTGCTGAGGAGAGGACGCCAGGAGGTGGAGTACTGCAGCGGTCTGGAAGCGGGAACGTGGCTTGGTAAGTATGTTCTCTTTTCTCTACCTCAGTGCAGCGGGGGCATCTACTGGGGGCAAACTAAGGGGGGACATTACTACTGGGGGCATCAACAAGGGACATTACTACTGGGTGGGGGGGCATTACTACTGGGGGAGCATCTACTGGGGGCATTACTTCTGGGGGGCATCAACAAGGGGCATTACTACTGGGGGGCATTACTACTGGGGGCATTATTACTGGGGGGGCATCTACTGGGGGCATTACTATTGGGGGTCATCTATTGGAGGCATTACTACTGGAGGCAGCTACTGGGGACATTTTTACTGGGGGCCATCTACTGGGGGCATTATTACTGGGGGGCATCTACTGGGGGCATTACTACTGGGGGGTCATCTATTGGGGGCAAACTCCTAGGGGGCATTACTACTGGGGGCAAACTACTGGAGGACATTATTACTGGGGGGCATCTACTGGGGGCAAACTACTGGGGGACATTATTACTGGGGGGCATCTACTGGGGGCAAACTACTGGGGGACATTATTACTGGGGGCCAACTACAAAGGGGCTAACTACTGGGGGACATTATTACTGGGGGGCATCTACTGGGGCAAACTACTGGGGGACATTATTACCGGGGGCCAACTACAAAGGGGCTAACTACTGGGGGACATTATTACTGGGGGGCATCTACTGGGGGCAAACTACTGGGGAACATTATTACTGGGGGCCAACTACAAAGGGGCTAACTACTGGGTGCATACTACAGGAGGGCATTACTACTGGCGGCGTAACTACAGGGGCATTACTACTTGGGGGCTAAACTACAGAGGGGCCAAACTACTGGGGGCATAACTACAGGGGCCAAATTACTGGGGGATAACTACAGGGGCCAAACTACTGGGGGCTAAACTACAAGGGGGGCATAACTACAGGGGCTAAACTACAAGCAGGCAAACTACTGGGGGCATTACCACTGGGAGGCTAAACTAAAGGGGGGGTAAACTACTGGGGTCATAACTGCAGGGGCATTACCACTGGGGGCATAACTACTAGGGCGCTAAATGACTGGGGGCATTACTACAGGCAACATTACTACTGGGGGCAATACGGGCATTGCATAAGGGGCACCACTACTATGGGGTCTATATAAGGGGCACTACCAGTACACTGGATATTGCATAATGAGCGCTACAACTGTGGGCATTGTATAAGAAGCGCCACCTCACATGCACCGAAGCCGCACGCAAATGTACTTGCCCCTTCCATGGTGCCCCCCCTATCATTTTCTTCTGGATCCGCCCCTGAACCATATTCTTGTGAAGTATAATGTAACATATGTATAATGCATAATTCAAGTGACCTAGGATAGTCTGGAACCTGATCCCTAGAGGAGGAGGAGGGCCCACAGGCAGGTTCCCCCTGTTCCCCTGTGGGCCAGTCCGACCCTGTCTGTAAGAATACTTACATCACTGTATTTGCCCACGTTTCTAATATCACTGAGCATATGGACAGCATTGAGGTAATTCCTGAAGTTATAAAGTAAGGATTGGATGGGAGTTATGTTATTTAACCTGCTAGTCTCTTGATTTTCATAAAACCCACAAACGACAATTTAAAATAGACAATTTAAACTTCCCAATTGCATAACTCCATTGGTGACAAGTGTACTGAATGTTATGTCTATTGCTCCATTTTCCTTGTTTAATCTGCTGTCAAAAACATTCCTACAGAATGTAGACTCCTACATCTCTAGGGCTCCAAAGTCATTTATGGCTCTTTTCTTAAAAAACATAGAAATAAACATGCATTGACTTCAGATCACACAAACTAGCTCTCCAGTCTATGTTCTTATTTATTAAACTAGTAGTTTTTAGTATAATATTTTTCCATTTAGATTGTTAATATCGGTTTCTTTTTTTTTTTTTTTTAGTGCCAGATTGATTTAATTATATGTCCACAATGCTTTTTTTGTTTTCAGTTTAGCTCTTAAGTTGTTTTATTTCATTTTTTAAATGACTACTAACATAGTAAAACCCCTACTGTGTTCATGAGTATACTAAATTACTATAAGTAAATTGTTCTAGAGTGTAAAATTGTTCTGTAGATGGCTTGAAAAGGACCTTTGTTGAAGGTCAGGACCCTGGAATTAGGATCACTGGTTTGTGAGCCCTGACCTTTTGTGTCTCGTCATGTTCCTGTGTCGGTGGTTATAATACTTAAAAATGTCTTTCTTCACAGCAGAAATATGAAGTTGATTAAGCTACTGATATGTGAGCAGTTAGGCGTTAGCTGTAAATCTATTTGTCTTACCCCATAGTCTTCCTGCCTTTATGTTGTTCAGTTCATATTATTTATGCACATGGATGTTTTGGATAGATATAAAATGTATAGGTCTTACTAACCCAAGTCTAATGACTAGTAATACAGTGTTGATATGCCTTAAGTATGATAAAATGGATCCTATGTAATTTTTTTAATTAGAGAAAGCACCATTTAGTGCAAGTGATAGATAATGAACTATGTCGGTATCCTGCTACACTCAGTGACAATTGTGAGTTTTACTTTCCCTTTTTGCACCATTATATGCATTGTTCTCACATACTGCGCTACGTAGAGCTTGACTGAGCATCAAACAGCATTTTATCACATTTTACAAGCTGTAATGATGATACTGCACTTCTGTCGCCTTCCTAGATAATGACATCATTGGGGGTAATTCCAAGTTGATCGCAGCAGGAAATTTTTTAGCAGTTGGGCAAAACCATGTGCACTGCAGGGGAGGCAGATATAACGTGCAGAGAGAGTTATAGGCCCTACACACATGCCGATTTTTTGAAAGATATGAACGATCTCGTTCATAAATGAACGAGAACTTGTTCATATCTTTCAGTGTGGAGGCTCCAGCGATGAACGATGCGCGGCCCCGCGCTCGTTCGTCGCTGGTCCCCCGTCGACTGTGCATGCAGGCCAATATGGATGATCTCGTCCATATTTGCCTGCACGTCTATGGAGCCGGGTGACGGGGGGAGTGAAGAAACTTCACTCCCCCCGTCACTGCCCCCCCGCCGCCGGGTCGCCCATCGGCAGTATCGGCCGTCGGGCACCTCGGCGGCACATCGCCATATGTGTAGGGCCCATTAGATTTGGGTGTGGTGAGTTCAATCTGCAATCTAAATTGCAGTGTAAAAATAAAGCAGCCAGTATTTACCCTGTACAGTAACAAAATAACCCACCCAAATCTAACTCTCTCTGCACATGTTATATCTGCCCCCCCTGCAGTGCACATGGGCCCTCATTCCGAGTTGATCGGTCGCAAGGCGAATTTAGCAGAGTTACACACGCTAAGCCTACGCCTACTGGGAGTGTATCTTAGCATCCTAAAATTGCGACCGATGTATTCGCATTATTGCGATCACAAACTACTTAGCACACTTACTCTGCCTGTGCGATCAGTTCAGTGCTTGTCGTTCCTGGATTGACGTCAGAAACACACCCAGCGTTCGCTCAGACACTCCCCCGTTTCTCCGGCCACTCCTGCGTTTTTTCCGGAAACGGTAGCGTTTTCATCCACACGCCCCTAAAACGCCGTGTTTCCGCCCAGTAACACCCATTTCCTGTCAATCACACTACGATCGCCGGAGCGAAGAAAAAGCCGTGAGTAAAAAAACTATCTTCATAGCAAAGTTACTTGGCGCAGTCGCAGTGCGACTATTGCGCATGCGCACTAAGCGAAATTTCACTGCGATGCGATGAAAAATAACGAGCGATCAACTCGGAATGAAAGCCATGGTTTTGCCCAACTGCTAAAAAATTTCCGGCTGCGATCAACTTGGAATTACCCCCATTGTTCCTACAGTCTTACATGTGATGGGGTCCTAAAAAGGACATGTTCATGCAATGTAAGCCTCTAATGGTCATTCGCATGTCCCGACCATAACACTTTATTGCTGGTATTAATGGGTAATATACATGGTGCAATTCTGGTAAATGAAATTATTAATTTCACAAGACAGTACAGTAAATGTACCTGGATTTGTAAATGCGCATGTTATTCTGGAGCTGAATGAGTCTCAGTTATAGTTGCAGATTCCCACCTGTACAGTATTCTGTCTCCGCCAGATCTATGTAACCTCGCTGTCCCTATAGATCCACTTGTAAGCTGACCTATCATCACTATCTGCACGCATGTGTACCAGCCCTTTCCTGGGTGCAAGTGATCTGGCTGTCACCGCATCTCTGTCTGTTCTCCTCTAACTAGCCCGCATTTCTGTTTACATACCCACGACGAACGTATGCTAAGTGCAAATGCCTCGTTGACATATCTTGTCTTAGATAAAAAATGCAAACTGTAAACATCATGAGAAAACGCATAAGTATTTTTGGGTTATATTGTGGCTCACCTACAATAGATATGTGCTGAAGCTTGCAGTATGGTGCTTTCCCATTAATTTCAATGGGATTTCTAGTTATGTGTGCTATTAGTTAAACGGTGTTCTAATCAATAAGCTATAGAAATGAATGGCACCAGGGCTATCTGAACATTTGGGCACACTGGGTATCTGCCCATGGCCCCACGATTCTAGAGGCCTTTGAGCATTTGCAGTGCAAAAGATCCCTAGTATGCAGGAAAGTTGCTGTCTTCCCGGCACCTGCAATTCTCTTTGTACTGAAGTACCACTGAAAGATACCCCCTCATTATACCCCACTCTTCCAGTCACCTGCTCCAGACCCAACTTACGAAGAGCCAAGCCCCCATGTAACTGCAGGGAACACTATACCAATAGTGTTGGGGAATGCATAGTGGGCCTAATTCAGAGTTGATCGCAGCAGCAAATTTGTTAGCAGTTGGGCAAAACCATGTGCACTGCAGGAAGGGGGAGGCAGATATAACATGTGCAGAGAGAGTTAAATTTGGGTGTGCGGTGTTCAAACTGAAATCTAAATTGCAGTGTTAAAATAAAGCAGCCAGTATTTACCCTGCACAGAAACAAAATAACCCACCCAAATCTAACTCTCTCTGCAAATGTTATATCTGCCTCCCCTGCAGTGCACATGGTTTTGCCCACCTGCTAACAAAATTGCTGCGATCAGGTCTAAATTAGGCCCAGTGTGCAGCTGCTTGCTCAATGCATAGGGCAGCCAGCTGAGAAGCAGGCATAGAAAGATGCTCCCCAGCCTGGCCCAGGCGCTACCCGCTCAGCGAAGGGATGCAGTGCAGGGAGGCGCTCCCCCTGCTCTGCATCCCTTCCCTGCTGCGCCGTCCTGGCCCCCCTGCTGCTGTTGTGTCTGTCACTGTATGACAGTCACTGGCAGCGGCGCCTGCAGCATGAAAAGCCTCCTCCCTCCCCTCACCTGTGTGACAGCGGCTGTGTACGGGACGGAAGGGGGCGGAGCTACATGGGCAGAAGGGGGCGGAGCTACACTGGGCGGAAGGGGGCAGAGCTAACTGGGACAGAAGGGGCGGAGCTACACTGACCAGAGTGAGACTGGCTTAGGTAAGTGGAGGGTGAGAGAGAAGTGTGTGTTTGTATATATGGTGGGTGTATATATGGTGTGTATGTGTGTGTATATATGTGTGAATTGTGTGTGAGGACGCTTCTACTACTGGGGGTGCATTACGTATAAGGACGCTACTACTACAGGGGGGGCATTACGCGTAACAACGCTACTACTACTGGGGGGGGCATTACGTATAAGGACGATACTACTACTAGGGTGGAATTACATATAAGGACGCTACTACTACTAGGGAATTATGTATAAGGACTCTTTTACTACTGGGGGTGCACTGCGTATAAGGACACTACTACTACTGGGGGGGCATTGCGTATATGGACGATACTACTACTGGGGGGGAATTACGTACAAGGACGCTTCTACTACTGGGGCTGCACTACATATAAGGATGCTACTACTACTGGGGGGGCATTATGTATAAGGATGCTACTACTACTGGGGGGGGGGGGGCATTATATATATATATATAAAAAGGCTACTACTACTGGGGGGGCATTATGTATAAGGATGCTACTACTACTGGGGTGCATTACATATAAGGACGCTACTACTACGGGTGGGGCATTACGTATAAGGATGCTACTACTACTGGGGTGCATTACATATAAGGACGCTACTACTACGGGTGGGGCATTACGTATAAGATTAATAAAATTGTGCTACATTGTGGCGTAATTTTAAATGGGGGTACTATTTTGTGGCCCCCTACTACTACTGGGGGGGGCATTATATATATATAAAAAGGCTACTACTACTGGGGGGGCATTATGTATAAGGATGCTACTACTACTGGGGTGCATTACATATAAGGACGCTACTACTACGGGTGGGGCATTACGTATAAGATTAATAAAATTGTGCTACATTGTGGCGTAATTTTAAATGGGGGTACTATTTTGTGGCCATGCCCCTTACATTTGTGAGACCACACCCCTTTTCCCGGTGCATGCCAAAGGAATATGGGAGGGCGCAAATTTATAGTTTGCAGGGGGGCGCCGAACACCCTAGCACCGGCCCTGTCCCCAGCCACTCTAATTGTGAATTATACACAATCAGAGCAGCTGGGCAGTGTTCTCTACTTGCCTCCCAGCCTGCAGCCAAACAGTGAATGGCTGTCAGTATGCTGGTTTATGTATGGCTAAAGTTATCCACAATTAGAGTGCAGCATTCTCTATCTGCCTCCCAGCCTGCAACAAACATGGGCCCTCATTCCGAGTTGATCGGTCGCAAGGCGAATTTAGCAGAGTTACACACGCTAAGCCGCCGCCTACTGGGAGTGAATCTTAGCTTCTTAAAATTGCGACCGATGTATTCGCAATAATGCGATTACTAACTACTTAGCAGTTTCTGAGTAGCTCCAGACTTACTCTGCCTGTGCGATCATTTCAGTGCTTGTCGTTCCTGGTTGACGTCACAAACACACCCAGCGTTCGCCCAGGCACTCCCACCGTTTCCCCGGCCACTCCTGCGTTTTTTCCGGAAACGGTAGCGTTTTCAGCCACACGCCCCTGAAACGCCGTGTTTCCGCCCAGTAACACCCATTTCCTGTCAATCACATTACGATCGCCGGAGCGAAGAAAAAGCCGTGAGTAAAATTACTTTCTTCATAGTAAAGTTACTTGGCGCAGTCGCAGTGCGAACATTGCGCATGCGTACTAAGCGGATTTTCACTGCGATGCGATGAAAAATACCGAGCGAACAACTCGGAATGAGGGCCATAGTAACAAAGTATCTGAAGTTGAAAAAAGACAATTGTCCATCGAGTTCAACCTATTTGTGGTCTCCTATGCATGATGATTTGACTAAAATTTCTGACTGATGCTGCTGTCAGCCGTTGCATTTTATCCCTATTTATAGTAGCTATTATGCATGACTATGCACCATACCCCTGGATATCCTTATCCATTAGGAATTTATCTAACCCATTCTTAAAGGTGTTGACAGATTCCGCCATTACAACTCCCTCAGGCAGGGAATTCCAAACACGTATTGTCCTTACCGTGAAAAAGCCTTTACGCCGTATTGTGCGGAATCTCCTCTCCTCTAACCTGAGCGAGTGTCCACGAGTCCTCTGTGTTGATCTAACCAAAAACAGGTCCCGCGCAAGCTCTGTGTATTGTCCCCTTATATATTTGTAGATGTTGATCATATCCCCTCTTAGTCTCCGCTTTTCCAATGTAAACATGCCTAGTCTTTCAAGCCTTTCCTTGTATACCATCGTCTCCATGCCCTTAATTAGTTTGGTCGCCCTCCTCTGTACCTTTTCTAGCTCCAGGATATCCTTTTTGTAGTACGGTGCCCAGAATTGTACACAGTATTCAAGGTGTGTCTTCACTAGTGATTTATATAACGGGAGTATAATACTCTCGTCCCTAGCATCAATACCCCGTTTTATGCATGCTAATATCTTATTAGCCTTCTTTGCTGCAGTCCTACTTTGGGTACTACTGCTTAGCTTGCTATCTATGAGGACACCTAAGTCCTTTTCCAGTACAGAATCCCCTAATTTTACCCCATTTAGTAGGTAGGTGTAATTTTTGTTCTTGTTACCACAGTGCATTACCTTACACTTGTCTGTGTTGAAGCGCATTCTCCATTTGGCTGCCCATGCTTCCAATTTAACTAAGTCGTTCTGAAGCGACTCGGCATCCTCCTCTGTATTTATAGCCTTACACAATTTGGTATCATCTGCAAAAATTGACACCATGCTCTCTAGACCACCTGTTAGGTCATTAATGAAAATATTGAACAATAGCGGTCCTAATACTGAGCCCTGCGGCACACCACTTAGCACTTCAGTCCAAGCTGAAAAAGATCCATTAACCACAACGCGCTGCTCCCTATTATCTAACCAGTTTTTGACCCAAGTGCATATTGTGCTTCCTAGCCCTGATTCTTGTAGCTTGTAGATAAGTCTCATGTGTGGTACAGTATCGAACGCTTTGGCAAAGTCTAAAAAGATTACATCCACGTCTTTACCCTGATCTAGGTTTGCGCTTACTGTTTCATAGAAGCCAAGTAAGTTGGTTTGACAGGATCTGTCCTTCATAAACCCATGTTGATTCCTTTTAATGACCCTATTGACTTCAAGGAACTTCTGAATACTATCTCTTAGAATACCTTCCAATACTTTCCCCACTATAGATGTAAGACTAACTGGTCTATAATTACCTGGTTCAGCTTTACTTCCCTTTTTGAATATAGGCACTACTTCCGCTATACGCCAGTCTTTGGGAACCATACCTGATATAACTGAATCCTTAAAGATCAAAGATAGCGGTTTTGCCAGTTCAGAGTGAAGCTCCATTAGAACCCTTGGGTGAATACCATCGGGCCCTGGTGATTTATTAATCTTTAAATGTTTTAATCTGTCACAGACTACTTCCTCGCTTAAATAAGTACCTATCAGTGGGATATTCTCATTATTGAGATTGTGTGTCAGTCCCTGAATTGGGTCCTCTCTAGTGAATACTGTTGAAAAAAACTCATTTAGTGTGTCCGCTATGTCATTATCATTTTTGCTTAAGACTCCCAACTTGTCTTTTAAAGGGCCTATACTCTCCTTCTTTAATCTCTTGCTATTAATGTATTGAAATAATTTTTTGGGATTCGCTTTGCTTTCCTTTGCTACTAGTTTTTCAGTTTCTACTTTAGCCGCTCTTATTTCCTTTTTGCAAATTTTGTTACATTCCTTATAGTGCTGAAATGACTCTGCTTCCCCGTCAGATTTGTATTTTTTAAATGCTCGCCTTTTCTTGCCCATAAGTTCCTTAATCTTTTTGTTAAGCCACATCGGTTTATGATTTTTATTCCTTTTTTTGCTGCTCATAGGAATAAATTTGAGTGTATTTTTAGCTAGCAGGAATTTTAGTACCTCCCATTTCTCCGTAGTATTTTTTCCTAAAAACAAACCTTCCCATTCAATATCCCTGAAAAATACCCTCATCTTTTCAGAATTTGCTTTGCTAAAGTTTAGAGTCCTAGTTGAGCCAGTATAGGGCTGTTTATGGAAACTGATATTGAATGTGACCATATTGTGGTCGCTGTTTCCTATGGGTTCCCCTACTATAATACCTGATACCAAATCCCCATTGTTTAATACCAGGTCTAAGATTGCATTGTACCTAGTTGGTTCCTCAATTAGTTGGACTAAGTAGTTATCATTAAGTGTGTTTAAAAACATATTGCCCCTAGCAGTATCACATGAATCGTTTTTCCAGTTTATCTCTGGATAGTTAAAATCTCCCATCACTACTATGTCTCCTACTCCTGCTGCTCTTTCAATTTGCTTTAGTAACAATTCCTCATCAGATGCGTTGATACCAGGCGGCCTATAGCATACACCCAATACTAACTTTTTTATTCCTTTTTCCCCGCATGCAATTTCTACCCATAATGTCTCGACAGTGTCTACAGTCCCCCCCTGAATATCTTCCCGTATATCAGGTTTTAAAAACGGCTTTACGTAAAGACACACCCCTCCACCCTTTTTATTTAGTCTGTCTCTCCTAAACAGTGTATAGCCCTCTAGATTGACTGTCCAATCATGAGATTCATCCCACCAAGTTTCAGTAATGCCTATAATATTAGACAGTGAATGGTTGTCAGCATGCCGATTGGTGGATGGATGGAGCTATCCACCAATCAAGAGTGCTGACAGCCATTCACTGAATGAAAGCATGTAGAGAGACAATACAGGTCTGCAGGATGGATAACTTATGATTTTTATTTCCTTTCATTTATTCCTGTGAATGGGTGCGGCGTAGGGGTATGGGTGGGTTGCCTAGGGCCTACAATGCTGGGAAATTATTGTAATCCACAGGAAAAAAAAACTTTTTTTTTTAAATGGGAACTGCTCCTCTAGGAAGCCCACTGCAGAATGGATTAAATTAATTGATAAGTACTCCTCTCAGCCAATCATAAGTGGTCTTCTTCACTGTCTGCAATGTGTTTGGCTTGCAGTGAGGATCAATAAATAGTGAGTGAATCACTATTGATGTTTAAAAAAGAAAAGAATGCTGTGAAGCACCATTCATGTCAGTGGGCCATTCATGTGTGTCCTTTTCATTTCTGTGGTTTTTCTATACATATTGAAATCAATGGGACAATGAGATGACTGTGCCACAGATATGGCTAGTGATAATACAGCACAACTTTTTATCCATAGTAGATAGATAGATATATATATATATATGGCAAATGAAAACAGCCCGGCACTCCACTCCTAGTGGTCACAACTGCTGAGTTGCCTTCCCTGTGGGGGATGCATGCAATCCCAGATAGATAATGTGGATATTATGGGCGGCACTCATACAGACTCCACAGCGTGTGAAGAAAAAGATACTTTAATCAGCCAACATGTTTCGGGGACGTAGCCCCGTCCTCAGGGCCAGACAAGCCATACACAGTAGTGACATAACATATATAGTGAGGACAAAACTAAAACATTAAGTGCAAATCATACTCACCTGCCACGAGGCGCCGCCGCCCGCCGGACCGTCCAGCCACACTTCCGCATCGCCTTCCAGTGACGTCAGCGGCGCGCCGCGTCGCAGGCGAGTATCCTAGGGAACCAAACTGATTACACTGGCGGTCACCTAGGGAACAGTAGAAAACAAAAAACTTAATGCAAACTGACATACATACACTGACAGTGGTGATGTTAATGGGCTAACATTAATGAACTAACATTAGTAAACATGATAAAAACAAGGGGGTACTATCCTTATGCCGAGGACTATCATGGCTGCAATACTGAACTAACTGGGCATAATCAGTGATCCTGTTAAATTACAAAAGGAAAACCCGCTTGTATATAATTACATTCATACTAAGATACCAGAATTGCAGGAGATAATGGAATTAACGAGGATTAAAGGGGATCAAGAGGTAAAAAGGGGAACGAATAACAAGGTAATTAATGGGGCCAGTGTAACGTTTTTACAGAAAACATTGTAACCCCAAGTTCTCATTAAGCCCCCCGGGTGACAATGTCCCCAACTTATAGATCCATCTGGACTCCTTTTGTAACAATACCCTGTCCCTGTTACCACCTCTTAGAGTATGGGGGACATGATCTATAAGGATGGCCCTAATACTGGCTACCCTATGTCCCATGAGTAAGCAATGCCGAGCAAAGGGTTGTTCACTCTCTTTCTTCTCAAAGGCTTTTTTAATGGCACTCCTATGGAGAGCCATTCTCTCCCGGAACTGCCTAATGGTCTTACCCACATAAGCTAGTCCACAAGGACATGTGAGGAGATACACCACATGCGTCGTGGTGCACGTCAAACGATGTGTAATGGGTATTTTACGACCCGTAAACGACTGATTAAATGAAGTTCCCACTAGCAATGTGTTGCATGTCGCACAACCTAAACAACGAAAGCACCCATTTTTGGCTCTCAAAAAGTGGGACTCCCTATCCTTAGCCATATTGGTGATATCCAGTTTTACTAATCGGTCACCTATGTTCCTCCCCCTAGTATGGCTAGGTAAAAGTGCTGTGTTAGACAGGGAGGACAAAGACACATCTGTTTGTATTATTGGCCACATCTGTTTGGCTTTTTTTACCAAATGTTTACTACGGGTGGTATATTTATTGATCCAGGGGAATTCTTCCCTGATGGGTCGTTTAGTGGCATTGCTAGGTTCCAAGACCTGTTGGCGGGTCATGTCCAAAACGCGTCTCTTGGACACCTCGAGGTCCCCTATAGGATAGCCCCGTTCCACAAACTTATGCTTCATACGGTCTAATGCTCTACAAGATTCTTCAGGGTCAGATGTGATCCTCCGTACTCGCAGAAATTGTGAGTACGGGAGTCCCTTACGTAAAGGGGCTGGGTGAAAGCTCTGGTATTTCAATAACATATTTCTATCAGTTGCTTTTACATACAGGGAGGTAATCAACTGACCCTCCCTTACAGTGATCGTCACATCCAGATAATTGATGGCATCTTCATGGATGGCATACGTAAACTGTACTGGATGACGGGTCTTATTATGGTTATCCAAGAGAGAAATAAGTTTATCCCTATGCATGTCTTCTATTACAGGCGCTATATTGACGACCTGCTCATTCTATGGCAGTATCCACTAAACAAGGGATACTATTCCAACTTGTTCATAGTACCGAAGCCGGACGGTTCGGTAAGACCTATTCTGAACCTCAAATCTTTGAACCCATACTTACGGGTGTTCAAATTCAAGATGGAGTCTCTAAGAGCGGTGATCTCAGGTCTGGAGGAGGGGGAATTCCTAGTGTCTCTGAATATCAAGGATGCGTATCTTCATATTCCGATCTGGCCGCCTCATCAGGCTTATCTCCAGTTTGCACAACAGGACTGTCACTACCAGTTCCAGGCCCTGCCATTTGGTCTCTCCACAGCACCGAGGGTGTTCACCAAGGTGATGGCAGAAATGATGTTTCTACTCCGCAAACAGGAAGTGAACATAATTCCGTACCTGGACGATCTCCTGATAAAAGCGCCGTCCAGGGAAAGGTTGCTGAACAGCATTACTCTCTCAACCAAACTCCTCCAGGATCATGGGTGGATTCTGAACCTTCCGAAAACTCACCTAGAGCCAACACGGAGGCTCCCATTCCTGGGAATGATACTGGACACGGAGTCACAAAAGGTGTTCCTTCCATTGGAAAAGGCATTGGTAATCCAGTCGATGGTTCGGGATGTCCTGAAGCCAACCCGGGTGTCGGTGCATCTGTGCATTTGCCTTCTGGGGAAAATGGTGGCCTCTTACGAGGTACTTCAGTATAGAAGGTTTCACGCAAGACTCTTCCAGCTCGATCTTTTGGAAAAATGGTCCGGATCGCTTCTTCACATGCACGAGAGGATCCGTCTGTCGCCAAAGGCCAGGATCTCCCTTCTGTGGTGGCTACAGTCTTCTCACCTCGTCGCAGGACGGAGGTTCGGAATTCAGAACTGGATTCTGTTAACCACGGACGCAAGCCTCAGAGGTTGGGGAGCAGTCACTCGGGGTGCAGTTTCAGGGAAGATGGTCAAGTCAGGAAGTCATCCTTCCAATCAACATTCTGGAACTCAGGGCCATATACAACGCCCTTCTGCAGGCCTCACATCTTCTTCAAGATCGGGCAATTCAGGTCCAGTCGGACAATGTGACGGCAGTAACGTACATAAACCGACAGGGTGGAACGAAAAGCAGAGCAGCAATGTCAGAGGTGTCAAGAATTCTCCTCTGGGCAGAAAAAAATGCTGTGGCGTTGTCAGCGGTCTTCATTCCGGGAGTAGACAACTGGGAAGCAGACTTACTCAGCAGACACGACCTGCACCCGGGGGAGTGGGCCCTTCACCCGGAAGTGTTCAGGTGCTTGACAAGTCGATGGGGATATCCACAGATGTCTCAACAAGAATCTCAGGCGGTATTGTTCCAGGTCGAGAGACCCACAGGCGTTGGCGATAGATGCCCTGACGACTCCATGGGTCTATCAGATGGTGTACGTGTTTCCTCCACTTCCTCTGATCCCAAGAATTCTAAAATGAATAAAAAGAGAAAAGATTCAAGCAATACTCATTGCTCCAGACTGGCCACGAAGGGCCTGGTACGCAGACCTTCTGAAGATGCTCCTCGAAGATTCATGGCCTCTACCTCTTCGTAAGGATCTTCTGCAACAGGGCCCATTCATCTATCAGGACTTACCGCGGCTACGTTTGATGGCATAGAAGTTGAACGGCTGATTCTAGCCAGAAGAGGCATCCCTAACAAGGTTATCCCGACTATGATCCAAGCCAGGAAGGGGGTAACATCTAAGCATTACCATCGTATTTGGAAGAAATACGTCTCTTGATGTGAGAGCAGAAATTATTCTGCTGTGGAATTTCATCTGGGATGTTTCCTTCTTTTTCTGCAGGCAGGCGTGGATGTGGGCCTGCGTCTTAGCTCCACAAAGGTCCAGATTTCGGCCTTGTCCATTTTCTTTCAGAAACAATTGGCTTCTCTCCCTGAGGTCCACCTTGAAAGGTGTTGTGCACATCCAACCTCCCTTCGTGCCTCCCACGACACCTTGGGATCTCAATGTGGTGCTGCAGTTCCTCCAATCGGACTGGTTGGAACCGTTATAGGAGGTGGACATAAAATATCTTACGTGGAAGACCGTCACACTGTTGGCCTTGACTTCAGCAAGACGTGTGTCGGAGCTGGGGGCTTTGTCTCACAAAAGTCCCTATTTAATTTTCCATGAGGACAGAGCTGAACTCAGAACTCGTCAGCAATTTCTTCCTAAAGTGGTGTCCGCATTTCATATCAACCAACCTATTGTGGTTCCGGTTGTCACCGACACCTCTGCTACTTCAAAGTCTTTGGATGTTGTGAGGGCTTTGAAAGGTGTATGTGAAAAGAACAGCTCGTCACAGAAAGACGGACTCGCTGTTTGTTCTTTATGATCCCAACAAGATTGGCTGTCCTGCTTAAAAGCAGACAATTGCACGCTGGATCAGACTTACTATCCAGCATGCTTATTCCACGGCAAGTTTGCCATGTCCAAAATCTGTACAGGTCCACTCTACTAGGTCCGTGGGTTCTTCCTGGGCGGCTGCCTGGGGTGTCTCGGCTTTACGGCTCTGCCGAGCAGCTACTTGGTCAGGTTCAAACACATTTTTTAAGTTCTACAAGTTCGCTACTTTGACCTCTGAGGACCTTCAGTTTGGTCAGTCAGTTCTGCAGGAACCTCAGCACTCTCCCACCCGGTTTGGAAGCTTGGTACATCCCCATGGTACTAATGTGGACCCCAGTATCCTCTAGGATGTAAGAGAAAATAGGATTTTAATTACCTACCGGTAAATCCTTTTCTCGTAGTCCGTAGAGGATACTGGGCGCCCGCCCAGTGCTTCATTCTTCCTGCACTCTTAATTGGTTAAGTAATGTTGGTTCAGCCGTTGCTGTTCCTGTTTCAAGTTTGGTTAGTTTGCTTTCTTCTTGTTGTGTACGCTGGTTTGGAATCTCACCACTATCCTTATCTATCCTTCCTAGAAGTATGTCCGTCTCCTCGGTCACAGTTTCCTGGACTGAGTCTGTTAGGAGGGGCACAGAGGGAGGAGCCATCCCACACTATCAAATTCTTAAAGTGCCCATGGCTCCTAGTGGACCCATCTATACCCATGGTACTAATGTGTACCCCAGTATCCTCTACGGACTACGAGAAAAGGATTTACCGGTAGGTAATTAAAATCATATTTTTGCTTTTACAGGCGTTTGCTTGGACTGAGCTTAAAATAAAAATGCAAGTCTATCAGACCTTCTAAATGTGAGTGGTTGAATGCCCTTTGGCACTACCCTAAAAATCATTAATAAATATTTGCGTGGCCAAACATTGTGGGATGTTCAATGGCCCATCGTCCATGATTGAATCGCCCCATTAAGGTTAGGCAATAGCTGCAGCTCTTCTGTGTTGGTTAACTTATTTTAGAGGGTAACTAGACCTGTTAGCTTATTAAAATCATTAATCTACGTACTACAATTTATTGGAATAAATCCTAATACTTGGAACTGGACTTCTGCCTGAAGCTTCTTGTTTAAACCTAAGAAACACACTGTTGCTGCGATTTGGTAGTAATTTAGTGAATTACGGATCTTTCTTAGCATAGAAACAATCAGTGCAGTACAGTTTTACCATGGTTTGCCATATTACTTATGAAGAGCAGTTATTCCCAATCTAACAGACAGCAAAAGTGTGTTTCTGAGGGTTTAGAAGCCAAATTCAGGAGTTATTCCATTAAGTTGCAGTACTGTATGCAACATAATCATTAACTCTGGAAAATCATTTTTTATTAATTTATGCTAAAAATAGTTATAGTTTTTTTATTAAAAGAAGTTTTCAAACTTAATTTAGTACATTTTAAATTGTTATCTAAAGCAAACTGCGATAGGTCAGATTTGCATCTTTTTAAAACAACCTTTATCATTTCCCTGAAAATGTCAAGTAACTGTAGTGTTAAATTATTATTATTATTATTATTATTATTATTGTTTCTGAGGTATAATTAAATTAGATGAATATTTTAATGATATAAAATGAAGCTTATTTTCCACCTTTAAATATTTCTTTAATAATGTTTATTTTAATGTAACACATAAATTATAAAGAGTGAGCATACAGAATCCTAAAATAATTGAAACAGAGCCGACTGAAAAATGAACTAGTCTTTAAATGTTATATTCTGTTTCATGGGAAGCATTTGGTCATATCAACGCCTGGGATGTAGCCACAATTTGCTGTCTGTAGTAGTGTCGGGTTTAAACTGGGCTTTTTTGCTTTGGGAATTGCAATTAGATATATTTTCTTAATGCACTCTCAGTGTCATGACTTTTATCTTTCAGCTGTAAGTAAAGCATTTCCTTTCACTGGATTCCATTTATTTGCCAAAAAAAAAAAGTGCGTCTGACCGATGAGAATGCAGCCTGTTTCACCAGTGGTTTGATATGTGGTGTAAAGTAATCGGTACGGATCAGTTACTGGCGAAACGCAGACTTGCAGACACCAAAAAACTTCTAAGATTTTCTTTATTTTTATAAATAACATTTTACTTGTGGATGTTGCACAGGTCTTTATATGCATTAATTATCCTTTACTGATGGGCAATTATAGAAAGCATACATATAATGTCTCAATAGATAGATTATGAAATGGTAATGGATAACGTCTATTTACCATTTCTATTTGCTCCACTAATACACGGCCATAACATATCAACACCACATCTTAACTCAAACCAGCTTGCACTGACATTTAATTGAAAAATATTTTTTGCTAACACTTTGTGCCCTTGATCTCACATTCAGTGCATGTTGTCATGGTGAGTAACACTTCCTAACTTCAAACGGATTCAGTATGATATACCGGCGGCCGGGATCAGCGCCGGTGATGAGGGGACACCTGTACCGGGCCCCAAGGATCAGAGGGGCCCTAAGTATATGTCACTTTGTGCCCGGCAGAGATGTGAGTGCTCATGTCCAAATAGGGCAGCGAGCTGTAGGTGGTGTGGGCGCAGCCTCAGAGTGACAGCAGCCTGTCTCCCACAGTGACTGTGTGGCATGAGGGTGCGCCCGCTCTTCCGGGTCCTGCTCTGTTGCAGGATTCCTGTGCCCTACGCTGGCCTCTCCTGGTGGGATGTGAGGGCCGCATGGTTCTTGCTGTGCCGTGTTTGGGTCTGGATACTGCATAGTGCAGCACAGATGAGTCTCTCCCCACTTTGGGAGGTGGTGTGGGAGCTGGGAATGCAGCATGGAGCCATTGGGAGAGACAGACTGTGGGGTGTGTGGGAGGAAGGAGAGAGGGAGACTCAGACTGTGGTGTGTGTTTGGGGGAGGAAGGAGATTCATATATATATAGATAGATATCATTATATATATATATATATACACACACACACAGGCGTCACCAGGTGTGGTGACACCTGGTGCGCACTCTGCATTACTACCCCCACCCCAGCCACCCCATCGTAGCCGCGACTGCCCGAAAATAGGGCGTGGCGTAATTTAAAGGGGATCTCTGCTTCTCCTCCACTCCGGGGGCGTATCCAGCTTCCCCGGAGATGCTGGCTGCTGCCGGAGACTGTGCGGCTGCAGTTCCGTCTTCTTATCTGTGACAGGAGCCGAGTGCTGCAGAGAATTATTACACTGCAGCACTCTGCTCCTGTCACTGCAGAAGAGACAGCACTTTGGTGTCACCCCTTCCATATATATATGATACAAGTAAAATTCCCAAGTGCACTATATAGGAACGTCTTTACGATAATTCTTCCAATGTTGTTTCCGTAGATGTAAGTTGGATATTAGAGAAAGTTTGTGACCGGGAACCTGTAACGGACACCCCTCACCAGATAGTCACCCAAACAAGAGGCCCAAGGCCAATTAATAAAAAAATATTTGAATAACATTCATTTGAACAAATGCAATTTTTTACATAGTTCATCATGTAATTATTATACAGATAGTAAAAATAAATGTCAGTAAAAAAAGACAACCCTTTTAAGGTGTGAGCTCAAAAGGGAGTATCTTCACAAACTAAGTTGGAAACTTCTGACTGACAAACTCAACGCGTTTCGTCTTATCGACTTCATCAGGGGTAACAACTATAGATGACAGGTTTACTTGTCATGAATGAGTTTCAATGTGGAAAATCACAACCTTCAATATAAGGGTAGTAAATCTCCTATATTGGCTCCAAATAGGGTCTTGTTAGAGATGAAGATTTCTACAGGCTGCCTTAAAAATAATTAAAAGAACTCTATTTAAGGAATTCCTTATAAAAACGATTGATTGAAGTTCTGTTTAGAGGTACTGGCAGTTATACATCCATATTTTGGTGAACTATGAAGAATATCCAGATCTTCTAATCAGAATTATTTCAGATTCGGGTATTTACCCATAAAAATATAATTTAAAAGGTAAAAAGCTGATTTGACAATCACAATGCAATGCAACTTCCTCAGTAAAGCTCACAGAACGGATCCTGGAGAGGTTTGGCTGTGCATGGACGTGGCAGTTCCATGCACAGCCAAAACTCTCCAGGATCCGTTCTGTGAGCTTTACTGAGGAAGTTGCATTGCATTGTGATTGTCAAATCAGCTTTTTACTTTTTGAATTATATTTTTTATGGGTAAATACCTCACCAAATCCCTCGGTTTTCTGCCACCCTGATACTTATTTCAGTGTTATCTGCTGATGCAGCTATGTTTATATGGGTTGCGTATGGGATCCCGGCAGTTGGGATGCCGGCGGTCATGATATTGACCCCGGCATCCCGACTGTTTAAAATGCTCTCCTTCTCCGCAGCCTAAACCTAACACTTGGTTCCCGCAGCCTAACCCTAATCTTCCTGGGATACTTACATTCGGGATTCCGCCTCCGTATTCTGAAAGGTGTCAAGATTCCGGCACCAGCATTCTGACTGGTGGGATCCCGGGCGCTGGGATCCCAACTACATCCCGTTTATATACCCTGTACTTGTCCTATATTGTCTAGAACTGTAAGTCACTGTTTTGCTTATTTGTTTATGTACTCTGTAATTGGGCGCTTCAGATCCCTGGTGCTATATAAATAAAGGATAATGATAAATATGCTGTGGCATTTGCAGTGCCACTTACTACAAAAGATACAATACAGAGGGGCAGATTTATCAAGGTATGGAGAGAGAGAAAGCACCAATCAACTACGAAGTCTCATTTTTTAAACACAGCCTGTAACATGACAGGAGCTGATTGGTTGGACCTTTATCTCTCCACTTTCTCTCTCTCCAAGTTGATAAATGTGCTCCTTTGTCTAAATATAATCGATCAAATGTTTTACAAAAATTATATATATGTATATGGACAGAATTTAAAAAGTCAGAGCTTAAAAAATATTTTTTCCCAGCATTCACTTTGATTAACTTACCAGCTAAAAATAAATCCTGTTAATTAATATAATTCCATTACAGCATCATGTAATTTATACTTCATTCAGAACACCCACTGCTGGTTTAATATAGTATAATTCAATCCAAGCTGGCAAACTATGCAGATGAAATGTGCGATATTACACAGTGTAGATTGCAAAACTGTGAATTAGACCTAATTATGCAAATGATAACTTCCAGTCTGTGTAATTGGCGTCCTGTACTGCATGCTGTGTGCTGGTGCAGAACCTCTACAAAGGCAGAATTATCAGTAATTGAACTACAGACTCATGAGCTTCACCTGTAAATGTGTTTCCAATGTGTGTCTGCAAGTGAGGCCGTGGTGTCACTCCTAATCACCTGAGACACCTATACCTGTAACCGGTAGCAGCTCTTGCCACGGGCAAGCAGGCTTTTTGCCCGGGACGCCGCTATCCCAAGGGCGCCGGCGCCGTGGCAAGAGCCGCTTCTAATCCACCCTCCCTCTCCGCTCCCCGGCTGCAGCGTGCGCCTGCTGCAGCCGGCGTCGCTGACTGACGCTAGAGGTCAAAATTGACCCCTAGTGTCAGTGCGGCGCTGCTATGGAAGAGACGTCATGACGTCTCTCCCATAGAGAGGAGCTGGCGCCCGGGGACAGTAGCGACAGCGGACCGGAAGCAGGAGCGAGGCTGGTAAGTATTGGTTTTTGTTTGTGTGTTTTGTTTTTTGTAGGATTTCAAAGCGGCGCTACTACTGGGGGCACTGCTACTGGGGGCACTGCTACTGGGGGCACTGCTACAGGGGGCACAGCTACAAGGGGTACTGCTACTGGGGGGCACAGCTACAAGTGGCACAACTACAGGGGGCTCTACGAAAGGGGGCACTGCTACAGGGGGAAATTAACTGAGGGTACAGCTACTGGGGGCACAGCTACAAGGGGGCACAAGTACAGGGGGATAACTGTGGGCATGCCCCTTCCCTATGAAGAAGCCATGCCCCTGTTTTGGGGCGCGCGCACCAACTGTATTTTACCTGGGGGGGCGCTACAGGAAACTCGCCCTGGGCGCCACAAGGTCTAGAACCGTCCCTGCCTGTAACCATGCCAGTCATGTGGCAGCATATCATGCATTGTTTGTTGGCTTACTGTGTCTGGATACATAGGGGTGATGCTGTGAAGGCTAGTTAGGCTGCCTCTGGTCAACAAGATCTGTAACAACCATGCTTTTCTCATTGAAGACAGCCTATGTACCAGAATTATGGGCTCTCTGAACACTTTGTGTAATTGAAATATTCATATTTGCATACTGATATGGTTACTATAAACATATCTATTTTCTGTGAGTCATCAAGGTGTTTATGAGATGTAAGATCACAGGGGCGGGTTGGCCATGGGGCTCACCAGGAAGATTCCTGGTAGACCGATGTGTCTGTGGGCCCTGTTTTGTGTGTTGTTATGTGGCCCCACCCACTGCTCTCAGCACACTGCATTGTTCCTATTCATTCTGTTATTCCATCTCTGCATTACAGAAACTCTGCCATCCAGTGATGCCGCCATGGCTGCACGGTATCATACCTCCCAACTTTTCCCTTCTGTAAAGAGGGACACACGCGCGGCTTCGCCCCCGAAAAGGGGGCGTGGCCTACGAAAGGGCGTGGCCTCGCGGGAGGACCCGCGATCGCGAGCCACGCCCCCATTTTCATCACTGAAGGGGCATGCCCAGCGCTCTGTGAGCCGCTGGCATGCCCCCTCTCCCTCTGTCTCCAATGAATAGACGCTGTGCACATGCGCACAGCGTCTATTCACCGCTGCTCTGCTAAGCAGGGCAGCGAGAGACAGAGACTCCCAACCCCCCCCCCCCCCCACCGCGGGACACTGCGGCCCGCGGGTGGGACAGTCCCCAAAAAACGGGACTGTCCCGCGAAAATCGGGACAGTTGGGAGGTATGCGGTATGTTATACCTCTTGTTCTATCCATGTAGGGCGACTTCTACAAAATCTTACAGGGACACTTTTAGTTACCAATCCGCCCCTGGTCTCAGACACAACTGCAGCAAAAGATGCAAGGAAGGCCACAATTGTATACAATCAGACCCTATGAGAAGGGAGCCTGCCCCCTCAACAGATCCTACCCCCTCATCCGACCACACCCCCATTAGGTCTGCATTCATAAATCTCCTGGACTGATTTTCCATCCCAATTTGCCCCTGTTCCAGGGCAAAGTACAAGGCATTACCACACATCTCCTGTACATATGGTGGCATAACATTGTTCTGGGAGGGGGGTTGCAAGATAAAATGTGCAACATAGGGAGCAGATGCTGGTGTCCATATGCCATCCCGGGGTTGCACTGTCCCTACATTGCATTTAACTGAAGTCCTCTAAATGTTCATTAGAGCTCATCTTTCTGTAGATATTCCCCCTTGATTTATTATTATGATTATTATTTATGTAGCATCAGACTACCCTTCAGCACTTTACATTATTTAATGAGCATTAATAGCACAAGACTGGTCTGGGTATTAATAAACAGGCAGAGGGCCATGCTTTTGAAAGTTCACATGCACCCGTTCTCTCATCCCTTCCCAAAGCCCTTATTCAGTACAGTTAACATTGAATTTGACTGCTGGAAAGAACATATTGATCCATCTAGTATGCCCAAATTGTCCATGAGCGATTATCCTTTCACGATACAATATCGTGGGATCCTGGCCTGGTGGTGGGTGTGAGAACATTCAGGGCGGTGAGGTGTGACATATTTGGGGTTCTGTCCAGCGTATGAATCTACAAAATAATATTGTTTGCAGACTTAAAAACATCCTAATTTTCTTCTTGCCTGCAGAGGGACAGCTTGAAACTATTTATTAACAGTTTCTTATATAGTGCAGCAAATTCAGTTGCTCTTTACAATTGGAAACATTGATTTAACTTAAACTAGGTAATCACAAATGTCATAGAGGTAGGAAAGCTCTGCGCACAAGCTTACAATCTATAGGGAAATAGGCATTGATTAACAAGGATAGGTGCTATCTATTGCATAGTTGTCCACCAGATTGCAAAGGTTCTTGGTGGGCTATATGATATGGTCACACAGCAATGATGAACTGGGGTCAGGAGGAAGGGAAAGTGAAGGAAGAGAAAATATGTGAGGATATGTGTGGACTGTACAGTGGGAATGTAATTGGATAGGAAAGCTTATGAAGGTTATTTGAGCGGTTCTGTAATTTGATAAGCTAGCCTTAAGAGGTCAATTTTCAGGGAACGCTTGAAGGATAGGAGACTAGAGGAGAGTCTTAAGGGCCCTACACACTGCGCGATAGTAATGAAAGATATGAACGATCTCGTTCATTAATGAACGCGATACCGTTCATATCTTTCAGTGTGGAGGCACCAGCGATTAATGATGCGCGGCCCCGCGCTCGTTCATTGCTGGTGCCCCGTCGCTTGTGCATGCAGGCCAACATGGACGATCTTGTCCATATTTGCCTGCACTGCTATGGAGCCTGGTGACCGGGGGAATGAAGAAACTTCACTCCCCTCGTCACTGCCCCCCCTCCCCGCTGCCGGGTCGCCCATCGGCCGTATCCGCCATCGGGCAGCTCGGCGGCGAATCGCGCTGTGTGTAGGGCCTATTAATGTGCGTGGTAGGGCATTTCATAGAGTGGGTGCAGCCCGAAGAAATTCCTGCAATTGTGAATGGGAGCAATTAACTTTAATTACCATATGCTTTTCCCTCTACTAGAATCCATAAGCAAAGGCATTTCAGGTTATAGTATCTATGGTAGTGCCCAGTAGCGGATCTTGCCACGGGCAAGCAGGACCTTTGCCTGGGGCGCCGCCTTCCAGAGGGCACCGCACCATGGCAAGATCCGCTACTATGCCCCCCCCCCCCTTGCTGGTCCCCCGCTGTGAAGGGAACCAGACGCTACGCGTCTAGTTTCCCTTCGCGGAGGGGAACTTTGCCGTGCGGTACGCGATGACATCATCGCGCACCGCACAGTATTGTGGCACAGACGCCAGGGGTCATAATTGACCTCTAGTGTCTATGCTGATCCGAGGAGAGGAGCGGCGCCGGCGGAGGTCTGCAGCGGTCTGGAATCAGGAGCGGGGATAGTAAGTATACATTTTTTTATTTTTTTCTCTTTCAGCTGCACTACAGGGGGCACAAATGGGGGCGTAACTGACCACGCCCCCATATGAAGCCACACCCCTATCGTTTTGCCCGGGGCGCCACAAGGGCAAGAACCGGCCCTGGTAGTGCCTCATTTATTTATGTGTGATACAGGTATTGCAAGCTATTCTTTTTTTGTGTGTTTAATTATACCATTATTTCCTGTAAAATAAAATAGTAGCATCCCTGCATTTGCCTGCTGCCAGTCACTAGAAACGTGCATGATTTACAAGCTGCTTGAAATAAAACCATTTGTGTTAAAAAATACAAAAGCCATTTCCCCTGCAAGTGGCCATGCCCAGTAATGGCTTGCTTTCACTAGCAGCTATAAAGTCATCTCACCGCCATGTTCGTACAGGGGTAATAACTCACCACAACAATTACCACATGCTGGAATATTTTTGCTGCTCTAATTCAGTGTTATTAATAATGAATAAAATTGCAATTTCCTTAGCTCGCTGGGGGCAGTAGGGAATCATTCCAATGAATATTTCAGCACGTTATTTTAATCATGGTTCCACCAAATTCATGTGTGTCATATTTTATGCGTATAAATTCCAGGCTGCTGTGGGACTCGTAGTCATTAAAAGGCAAACTGTTTATAGTAAGATTGCCCTTTGATTTACAAGCCATGTTAAAACCACTGTAAAAGAAAGCAAGCTGTGTCATTAATATCTGTAATTTGATGCAGAATTAGTAAATGGGCTACCCGTGATTAATGCTTTTTAGCAGTGTAAGAAGTGATTTATAACTGGCTACTTTAAGATGTTTTACATGTAAATACTAATCTAGTACTTGGTAATTTTGCTCTATTTTGCTAATGCGATTGTGTATTGGTTCTCAGATAGAATAAATTGGAGCTGTTAAGTTATCACTATATATTTTTATAACAGTGTGTTTCTTTTCCAGACAGAGTAGGTACTGATCTAGTGTAGGCTGTACTAGTATGCGGAAGACTGCAACCTATCCGTCACTCAGACACTGTTTTCAATCTATATGAATCTACCCATTGCTTTTACCCAGCTTTGATGATTTCTCTGGTTCCAAGTTCTATTAAGACTGCTTTCTGAAGAATACTGGTTCTGCCCATAGAATGGCCACCTCCACCCGATCTAGGAATCGTTACACTTTACTGTGCTGCATTGTACTGGTCTGCCATTGCCATGTCTACAGTGTTTTGGGACATGTGAAGCAATGGCCAAACTTGTGTGCTACTGCAAAAACGCAACTCCTAACAAAAATTCTTTGCATTTTGTAGCCAACTTCATGATTTCTGGAGACTGGATTACTGGGAAGACGACCTCCGCCGGAGAAGACGTTTCGTACGCAACGCTTTTGGTTCAACTCACTCAGATGCCCGGTTAAAATCTGCCATTGAATATGGTCAGTATGATGATCCTTCCTCTAATTTCACCATTTATAATGTGCTTTCTGTGTTTAGAATATTTTTTTATTGTCATACCACTTGGACTTAGTTTAGACAATTAGCAGAATACTACAATGCTGGTACGTTTTTCATGACTTTAAAAAAGAAAGAAAGGCTTTTTTGTTTTATTTCACTTCTCAGAAAGCAGATGTGCTCCTCTTATGAAGTTTGGACACATGGAGATCAGTGTATGAAACTTTAACTTGACCCTTCTCTGTTTAAATGCGTCTTTTACACTGATGCTATTTCTATTCCTCTTGGTGAGACTAATGAGTTGAATAATTTATGAGCTTGTCATGTGAAAAGGATTTGGTGTAGTTTGATGTACTTTCAGCGTCTGGTGCTGGAATGTGATTAATAAAAGAGCTAGAGGCAGACAAGGCTTTTTTTCATGGTAATTAATTCTTGTTAATTTTTTTTTCAAAAACATTTTATTTCTTGTTTAAAGTACATTTATGTCCATTTTCAATTATCGTATTTGTCCTACAAAGCAGGGTTTGGTTTTGAAGGGAGACTTCCAAAAAAAGAGCGCGTGTTTGCTAACAGTCTGTCCTGCTTCTTTGTTACCTTTCTTCACAATCACTTGCACCATTTTGTTCAGTAAATATTTCTTCAGGATTTTATTTAGACATTAGATAAGTGGAGGGGGGCTAGACTGCAAACACTAATTTTAAACATAAGAGGTGCTACCTAGCTGAGACATGTAGTGCGACACAAAAAAAGGAAAATGCAGGTGCACACTCTAAACACTAAGAACACTGGTAATCAAAACAATTCTAATAAACTCTACAATTTAACATGGAGTAAAATTTAGGTTCTTAGCAAAAATGTGGGCCCACACATACCATTTCACAGTGACCTCATCAGGTGGGTGCCTAACATCCCTAATACTGACATATTATAGAAATGTATCCAGGTCTCAAATTGCTGTATAATATGTAGGCAGCAAATGCAAGGACCCATACTTATTAAAAACACCTAAGGGATGGTGGGTGGGGTGCTAGTCCATGTAGAACTGGCATTGGGGATGTTAGGGACCCACCTGATGAGGTCACCATGACGTTGGTGGTGGTCCCACATTTTTGTCCAAATTTGTTCTAAGAACCCCAATTTTACTCCATGTTAAATTGTACAGTTTATTATAATTGTTTTGATTATCGATGTTCTTAGTGCTTAGAGTGTGCACTTGCATTTTCCTTTTTTTCTGTGTGGAACATTAGATAGGTGGGGCAGCCCATTGCTCTCTGCATTTAGTACTTTCTATGCTGTGGCGGGTCTTCTGAGCTTTGTCTGGTCTTTTCTTATCTCTGCCTTAGGTCTCGGGGGGGGGGGGGGGGGGGTAGAGATGTAATTATCCTAATAAAGGTAGCAACCAATCAGCTTATAGCTAACATTTATTAAGTTTATTATATTAAATGAAAGATGGAAGCTTACATCAGTATCTCTTTCTATAACTGTTCATTATTAGATACATTGAACGCTGTAGTGCTCTTCTGCACCAGTCAGTGAAGGAGACTGCGCGACAATGTACCACAGAGTACCACACTACGCAGTGCAGTGTGTAGTCCCCATTAGTTCTTTTCTATGAATTGAGCCTTTGCCATGGAGAACATTGATCAGGTAATGTCCAAGGCTGCAGGTAAATTACAGAGGGGAAGGCTGCATAACTATGCATGATATATGCAACTAGACTATACTCGTGTAACATATTGCCAGTGATATTCACCTTGTCAATGGGCAGCAGGTGACCCTAATGGGCATTGCTACTTTTTCCACATTATGCTGGAAAGCAATACATGCACAGCAGCTGCCCACTGCCCGAATCAGAAGTAAAGCAATCGTATTGGCATGTCAGGCTGTTAACAGATTCCATGTCCCAGCTATTTAAATTGGTAAATTTGAACAGAAGAAAAAAAATTGTTATTGTCGCGATATGCAGCAAGAAGGATTCTTAATGTTTGGAGGTATACCGCACATTTTAATAAATATTAGAGATGTGTGCTAGACCATTTTTGCTGGATTTGGCTCTGATTCATCGTCCAAATCGGTTTGCTTTTAAACTTGCAGCTCGGTTCAAACTGCGTGGAATCAGGGGCTTATACGCATGTGAACAAAGCACACTAAGGTAAAGCGCAGCAAACAGTACAATTTAAAGCAGAGTACAGTGCAGTATACAGCAGTGTGCCCCTATACACAGTCACTATACAGAGCACAGCCACTTGTGAGTCGAGTCTCTGGACACAGCACATCCAATAAAGCAGAGTACAGCGCAGTATACAGCAGCATGCCCCTATACACAGTCACTATACAGAGCACAGCCACTTATGAGTCTGAGCCAATACAGCAGAGTACAGCACAGCGCGCCCCCACACAGTCACTTTAGAGTGAGCACAGTCATTTGTTGGGAGTCTAGAGTCTCGTCACAGCCAATACAGCAGAGTGAAGCACAGCAAACAGCAGCGTGCACAGTGAAATGGCACAGAGTCCAGGCCACGGCGTCTTACATAGAATCCAAGTCCCGTGAGAATCCTACTCTGGGAGGATGACATTCGACCTCGAAGTGTGATCCGAGTTTGGCGAGAACAGCCGAGCCGTGACTTGGGTGGACTCGGATACCGGTCCAGATTCCTTGGACCACTCGTCTCTAATACATATGCCCCTTAATCTCTCTGAATATTCTAAATGTGGCCCCCTGCAGTGCAACATGGTTTTGCTGTGGAGAAAATTGCCCTTGTTTTCTGTGTGTTATCAACTGTGAATTAGGCCCATAGTGCACATTTTTGTCAGATTGCTAGAGAAGAACATCTGGCCTAAGCTACAAAAAAGTTGATTCAAGTTTATCTGAGTCCAAATCCTGATTTACTGTATTTTAATTAGCTAGGAAGTTCAAGATCCAACTCTTATTCTCTGAAAGGCAGCCAATCTTAATAACTATGTTTATCTTTCTAATTTTCACTCACTTACTGTAAATGAATGTATGGTATTTGGGTGTATATTAAATTATGTATACTGGAGTAGGTGTGATTTTGACTTTTACAGTGTTCATAAATATACATTTTGCTATATTACACATACTAATGAAATACTTAGCTAGAGCATCTTAAATTCTGTGATGGTAGAGGAATTCTACACATGAACATTTATAGATGTTGCAAAATATTCTCCCATGGATTTGTCAGGGTACTGGCAGGGCATCTCTTCATATGGGCTTAATGGGCAGTTGCATAAGGGCCTCACAATCCTGGGGCCCAAGCCGTTTTGGCCAATTATCACAATCGCTCCCCCCGGCCAGCTTGCTGCTATGGGTGGTAAACACCCCTTTGGGCAGTAATAAGCAATAGGTATGTTAATGCGTTATCACGGCTAATTGAATTCATGATTACAATTTATTTTTATTAAAATAACAATTGGCCTTAGGACACAAAACCACTTTAAACTAAAACCAAAATAACCAAACTTAGCCGATAGTAGCATGCTAAAGTACTCTCTTGTTTAATCTGCCATCAGGAAATACTAGATCAACATCCTTATAAGCAGACTGACCCCGCAAAATTGTTTTGAAATTATTTCATTCATTTTAAAATATGTTCGGTTAACCCACAACCCTTTCTTCAGTGACACAGCATAAAAAGTTGTGCCGGTATGCCAATTTGGTATAGAATAACTTCATTGCTGTTTTATCCAAGTATGTTTCTTGTAGGTTCTACAAATGTATACTCTTATGGAACATGTCAGAGATGGTATCCGTTCACATGGTCGACCATGTTATGGTCGACAGTCATTAGGTCGACCACTATTGGTCGACATGGACACATGGTCGACACATGAAAGGTCGACACGTGAAAAGGTCGACATGAGTTTTTTAACTCTATTTCTTTTGGGGAACTTTTCCATACTTTACGATCCACGTGGACTACGATTGGAACGGTAATCTGTGCCAAGCGGTAGCGGAGCGAAGGCACCATGCCCGAAGCATGGCGAGCGAAGCGGTGCACTAATTGGGGTTCCCAGTCACTTTACACAAAAAACGACACCAAAAAAAGTAAAAAAACTCATGTCGACCTTTTCATGTGTCCACCTTTCATGTGTCGACCATTTCATGTGTCGACCATGTGTCCATGTCGACCAAGTCAATGTCGACCAATAGTGGTCGACCTAATGACTGTCGACCATAACATGGTCGACCATTCATACCGGAACCGTCAAAGATATGCCAGTAACCCAGTTAACATAGTATGGTAAGATAGGATTTCATGTACAGTACACAGTGACTATGATTGTTATATTGAGGTTTTGGGAAGATATATAAAGCTATAGGTTCTTTATGGTATCCGGATGATAGGTCAAGAGTTAAAAGGGCAACAAGCAATAGGTCAACTTAAGATGTGCGTATAGTCAAATGTTCGACATGACAATTGTTGACACAGCATATGGTCGACATGAGTTTTTCATACTTTACCATCCACGTGGACTACAATTGAGATCAGTAACTTTTCCCGGGGAAAGCGGAGCAGAGTGAGGCCCCGAAGCATGACGAGGGAAGCGGTGTACTAACTGGGGGTTCAAGTGCTGAATAGGATATTCCGACACACAAAAAAACTCATGTCAACCTTTTCATGTGTCAACCTTTCGACCATGTCGACCGTCTGACTGTTGACCGTTTGATCCATAACCGCTCTACATACGACGTTAACCCACATTATCTTACCACTTCCCGTGGCTACAAATGTATGCAGAAGTCTTATCAAGCATATACAGTATTATGAGAACTATTCATCCTTTATGTTTCTAATAAGGATTATACTGATTTTTATTTTTTTAAAAAGGGAGAACTTGTGTACGTAATAAAACTACTGTAAATTAAGCCCTTGTTTGCTTGCACAGTGATTTTTTTGGAAAACATTTTGACACAGTTGGTTAGGTCATAATAACATATACGCATTATTAGTTTAATAATTAACCTGATTAGGCTTTAATCATGCCATAAAACTACGTGTTTTCTGTAAATCCGCTTGAAGAGCTTACCAATTACATTGAACGGCCATTGTTTCCCTTCTCTTTATCTCTTCCCAGAGTTGTCATGTCCGTTACTGAGTTGTGATAATCCTCTAAGGATATCAGTATCTTTCCATTCGTGCTATGCACAATTAACCAAATAAAATTACTGGGGTTACAGTATTATAAGATCAATGATTTCCTTTTCATAAACTTACAAAATACATTTTCTCTGCTGGTTCCTTCAGACTTAAGTAAGGGCGTGTACACACGGTGAGATATTTTCTTTCGATTTTGACTATATAGTCAAAATCCCAAGAAAAATTAGTGCAGATTGCAAGGTGAAAGTCACCTTGCGATCTCGATTCGATCCCGAGGCGCGGTCCCGCCAGGTCGGCATCGCAAGAAAAGATAGACTGTGCAGGTAAATCAATCCTTGCTAGATCGGTGTACTATCTAGTTCATCTCTCATGTCAATGACATCTCACATAAGCCAAAATCTCACATAAGCCAAAATCGTAAGCACACATAGTCCATATCTCAAGAAAAGTTAGTCAAAATCGGTGGTGCTGGGCTCCGGGGAGTTCAAGGGAAATCGCAAGTGAAAATCGGGCATACAAGGATCTCACCGTGTGTACACACCCTAAGTGTGATAGTGCATTTCAGGAGAGAGCAGCCAGCCCCAGTCTAGCACCGTGGCAGAGCACACATGACAACGTTAATCAGCTATGTTCTGTCTGGTAGTGGAAAGGTGCTATACAGCTGTAGAGGACAGGCTTACCAGAGAGCAGTTACATGTCTGTGCACTGCTTTCTGACCTTGAAGTATAAATCCTTTTCTCACAACTGCTGGAGACTAAAATGAGTATTGTTGATGCATTCCTCACATCTCTGCAGTGCACACAGCGCCATCAGCAGTGGGTCCATCCGCGCAGTGTCCTGTGATTTGCTGGGGCGTCCTGGCAGGTGTGGGCACAAGTTTTTGGTTTAATCTAAATAATAAAGTAAAATTCTCTTAAATATAATCTCCCACTTAAATATCTATCTGCAGCAAAGCTATAGGTATGCCTATAGTCACTGTGTGTGAGATGTTAAATAAAAATAATTAAGTAGGAGTTATATTAGCTGTCTTTTGTAAGCAATCTGTGCCAGAGAACCAAATTGTTCTTCATGTTTTAATATATATGTACCTATATGATAGCACTATATAGTCACAAAGGTAGACTGCAGTAATATTTGTTAGATTAAGGCTTCCGTGGTTTGCTCCTCCTTGTAGGCGGAACTAGGACTATCTGGACAGCATAACAAAATGGTGATTGGTCCTCCATGTACCACCATAAATAAAGTTATACTCTCCACTATGACTGCTTATTGCATTAGCAGCGATCTGGCAGATGAGCCTGTATTATATATTATGGGATGTGGTTATGTGACTGACGGTGGTCACTATACCGATGCCGGGATCCCGAACGGTGAACAGCCTGATGGTCGGCATGCCGATCAACAGGGACTATCCCCACAACACCCATAGAGTGGGAATAGAACCCGTGGCGAGTGCTGCGAGCCTGCAAGGGTCTTCATTGCACTCACCCCGCTCCCTGTCAGCCATCTAAAAGCCGGGATCCCACTGTCGGTATGGTGACCGAGACAAACCCAACCCACTGTAGCACCAACTGCTATGCTGGAGTTACACGCATTGCTCCTCACCCAAAGTGTTCCTCACACATCAGATTACCTTGTTTGATTCAGTCCAGATACTATAGTGAGGAACAGATATATAAGCTTGTGCACAGGCAGGGCCGTAACTAGGTGTGTGCTAGCGGTGCCTGGCACACAGCGCATGTGCACTGTGGGCGCAGGACCGCCAGCAACACCTGCAGCCAGGTCCGGAATAACGGGGATGTCACAGAGGCAGCCGTATTGGCAGTAGCGGCTTTACCGCTGTGCGGGGGAAACAGCCGGCAGCTCGCAGGGGGCCTGCGAGAGGGCTGTTTAATGAATGCATCATTTACTTTCTGGCACCGGCAGGCTGTCAGCGCTTAGATTCCGGACAGCTGTCGGATGCCGCTCTGTCTTCTCTCCTCGTCTGCTCTCTACTCTGCATTGTGCTGCCGTGCCTGCGCGTGACATCTCACGGCCACACGCTCAGGGAGAGGAGCTGATCAGAACGATGATGGCTTGCAGTGGGCCGCCAGTGGACTGAAGGATGTATGGTGAGTTGCTCCCATGGAGGGTTCAGGGAAGGTGAAGGAGGTGTGGTTGTGGAGCCCGAGGTTCTGGCCGGTGGTAGTAACAACAGGTGGTCCTATACAGCATCCTGCAGCTCTCTCTTCTCTCCTGTCCTGCTCCATTACTATTGTAGAAGCTTTTGCATGTGTATTTGTATATGTGTATTGGTGTATGTGTATCTATATGTGTATTGGTGTATTCAGGGCCGTAACTAGGTGTGTGCTAGCAGTG
Organism: Pseudophryne corroboree; assembly: GCF_028390025.1. Classification (NCBI taxonomy): domain Eukaryota; kingdom Metazoa; phylum Chordata; class Amphibia; order Anura; family Myobatrachidae; genus Pseudophryne; species Pseudophryne corroboree. The sequence continues at coordinate 148,866,252 of NC_086445.1, forward strand.
CCTGGCACACAGTGCACATGCACTGTGGACACAGGACCGCCGGCAACACCGTAGTTCCGTGCCACAATATGTGTCCTCATACAGCCGGGCAGAGCTGTTCGCCGGGTGCACTCTGTGCTCCTCTTTCCACACCTTCCCTCTACCACCTGACCACCCCTTCTTCTCTCCTTCCCCCGAGCGGAGGTTACAGTGAGGCTGATCCCACCCCAGCAGCCGGCGCTTACAGCGCAGCCTGGCCCTGGCCACCCCCTACCACCCCTCTCACGGAGGTTACAGTGTGAGCTGCGGCACGGACAGCAATGCCCGATACCACCACCCGCCCTTACCATGCAGCCTGAGCTGTTTCCAGGTTCCGCTGCTCCCCTGCACCCAGAAACCTGTATTGTCTTCCAGCACTGGACTTTAAACTCCACCAGCTCTCCCCAGAGCTCACTGCTCTGTGCTGCACAGTGCACGCTGCCTAAGCCCGGAATCCCGGGTCTCCAGCCCAGTAGATGACCTGTGCCTGCTCAGGACCAAGGTGATTGTAAAAGGGGACTCTACCAGCCGTAATGTGTAAAAGGCGACTCTACCAGCCGTAATGTGTAAAAGGCGACTCTACCAGCCATAATGTGTAAAAGGGGACTCTATAGGCGTAATGTGTAAAAGGGGATTCTATAGGCGTAATGTGTAAAAGGGGACTCTACATCCATAATGTGTAAAAGGAAACTCTACCTGCCATAATTTGTAAAAGGAGACTCTACCTGCCGTAATGTGTAAAAAGGGGACTGTGCCTGCCGTAAAAGTGGCGCGACTGTGAAGTGTAATTTGAATTGGTATTATTTTGTGGCCACACCCCTATTTTTGATGCACGCGTGCTGACCCTATGTTAAATATGGGGGGGGGGGGGGGCGCGCCGATGCTGTTTCTTCTTGCACACAGCACTAAAATGTCTAGTTACAGCACTGTGCACAGGTACAGTAATCATAACATAAACCATAGTAATCACCTATAAGATTGTAACGATATACATATACAGTAAATAAGCAAAACTTACTGTGAGTGAAGCCATCACTGATAAGGGGTATGGATTTATTTAATATTATTTATATAGTGCACACACATAATGCAGCGGTGAATAATTAGTCATTCTTTCACACTGTATATATTCCCTACCTCGTGTACACACATGCACACTACATGGTAAGGTTATATTCCCTACCTCATATACACGCCACACGTTACGGTTGTTGTTTTTTTGTTTTGGTGTTTTTTTGTCAGGAGCCAGTTAACCTCCCAGTATGTTTTTGGGTTGTTGAGGAAGTTGGAGTTTCCAGAAGAAGTTGGAGTTCCCAGAGGAAACACTAGGAGAACATTCAAAATCAACACCGATAGGATCCGGTTTGGAATTGAAGCCATGACGCCAGTGCTGTGATGCATCATTACTCATCACTGTGCAGCCATGGTGCCCAATGGAGCAGATAGGTTGTGCAGACTGTGTTGGTCAGGGTGGGGCCTAATATGACCTGGTCTTTTCATTGTGAATGTCCAGAGGCACGCGTCTTTATGACCATTTAAACACATATACATACACTGTATATGGGGCAGATGTATTAAAGAGAGATAAGTACCAACCAATTGGCTCCTGTCATTTTACAGGCTGTGTTTGAAAAATAACAGTTAGGAGCTAATTGGCTGGTACTTTACCTCTCTCCACTTTATCTCTCTCCAAGTTTTGATAAATTTCCCCATCTGGTGAAAGATTTTTCCATTTTTTTAATCTTTATTTGGCATTATGTTCCAACTGCTCTAGTTTTGCAACGCCTGCCTTTCGAATAATTTAAGTTATGGCTAAGTAACTAATATTGAGTCCCTAATGAGTCTGTGGAACACGGCAAACTCTTATTAGCGGCCCTGTCAGTGAATAGAAAGCTCCTTTCCCTGTGCTATTCGTAATAACCTTTCCTGTGTTACGCAAAGGTAACTTCTGTAATCAGAGTATATTGTCAGCCCTACCGAGCTGGGCAAGCATGAAATGAAAAGCTTGTTTATATTGATCCATTTTTTTTCTTTCAATGTGTCCTTGATGTCTGATCCCGGTGAGCTATGGCTACTTAGTTTGTGTGTCCCATTTCTTATTGATGAATGTAGAACCTTCACATTATTGATGTAATAAAGTAGGTTTTAATTGAGTAGTTACAAATCCATTCTGCTTGTTGCCACCCTATTGTATTCTAGGTAATATGTACAGAGTTCCACATTGGTGCTTCCAGATCTATTTCTTTTGCTGAAACTAGTTTTTAAGAGACAGGTGTCTGACACATATAAACTCCATGTTGTAGCTTTCTTATTGATGTTCAGTACATGGCAGTATTGTGTTTTAAAACAGCTTGTCTACCTAGTACTGCTCCTTCGGTGCCGAAGGCTAAAAGTACTCCATTTCGCTCCTTTCATCCTTCAGGGAAAGCAAAAGGTCAGGCGTACCCGAAACAGGTTCGCACTTCCAAACCCAATAAGCCCAAAAGGGCCTGGGCTGCCCGTCAGCCTGCTTCCAAAACTGACAAGCCTGTCGCATGACAGGGCGGGCCTCCCTCTGGGGGATCCCAGGGTGGGTATACCCAGGAATGGTTGAGGACCACTTCCGATGCCTGGGTACGGGAAGTCGTCACTCGAGGTTATGCCGTATCCTTCAAGAATCGTCCCCCTCATCGATTTTGCCTGATAGACATCCCTTCGGATCAGGTGAAGGCAAAAACTCTTTATTCAGTGGCACAGTCCCTCCTGGACACAGGAGTGGTAGTACAGGTGACTCTGGCTCAGAGAGGCAAGGAGTTCTATTCACCGCTGTTCCTAGTCCCGAAACCGAATGGGTCATCCCGGCCCATTCTCAACCTCAAGTCCTTGAACAAATTTGTGAGGGTCTCCAAGATTCGTATGGAAACTCTTCGGTGTATTGTTCTTGCCTTGGAACCTGGGGATTATATAGTCTCCCTGGACATACAGGATGCTAACCTGCATATTCCCATCGCAGTGTCGCATCAGTAGTACCTGAGGTTTGTGGTTGGCAACCTCCATTACCAATTTTGGGCATTACCTTAAGGTTTGACCACGGCTCCGCGAGTCTTCACCAAGGTCATGGCGGTAATGACGGCTGTACTCCGCCGTCAAGGGGTCAGAATCCTACCGTACGTGGACGACTTGTTGATCCTGGCAAATTCCCCAGAAATTCTCCTATGCCATCTGGATCTGACTATCCAGTTTCTGCAAGCCCACGGGTGGCTCATCAACTGGAAGAAATCTTCCCTGGTCCCTGCTCAGAGCATGGTGCACCTGGGGGAGTAGTTGGACACTCACAACCAGCGGTTGTTCTTGTCTCAGGAGAAAGTCCTGAAGCTTCAGGACAGGATTCGATGCTTCCTATCTCGTCTGCAAGTGTCAACACATTCGGCAATGCAAGTGCTAGGTCTCATGGTGTCGGCTTTCGACATGGTGGAGTACACTCAATTTCATTCCTGCCCTCTGCAGAAGCTGATTCTTGCCAAGTGAGACGGCCTGCCTGCCTCGCCGGATAGAGCTTTCAAATGATCTCCTTGTCTCCGGAGGTCTGTCTGTCACGGAGCTGGTGGCTTCAGGACCAACGATTGAGCAGGGGTCATCTCTTCTGGATCTCAACTGGGTCCTTCCGACGACGGATGCCAGTCTGAGAGGTTGGGACGCGGTGTTGGAGCAACACTCCCTTCAGGGCACCAAGGAGGAGTCTCTCCTCCCGATAAACATTCTGGAACTGCGGGCGGTGTTCAATGCTCTGAACTTGGCCCAGCATTTAATACAGAACAGACCTGTTCAAGTACAGTCGTACAACGCCACCATAGTGGCGTACATCAATCATCAAGGTGGCACTCGAAGCCTCATGGCAATGCGGGAAGTATCAATGATTCTTCAGTGGGCCGAACGCCATCTGCCAGCCATATCGGCAGTATTCATTCCAGGGGTCCTAAACTGGGAAGCGGACTTTCTCAGTCGTCAGGACGTACACACCGGAGAGTGGAGCCTCCATCCACAAGTGTTTTAACTCATCGTCCAGATGTGGACCTGATGGTGTCTCGACACAATCACAAGGTTCCGGTCTTCGGAGCAAGGACAAGGGATCTTCAAGCAGCGTTCATGGATGCACTGGCAATTCCATGAAACTTTCGGCTGCCATACGTGTTCCCTCCGGTGTCACTCCTGCCCAGAGTAATAAGGAAGTTCAAGCAAGAAGGAGGACTCCTACTTCTGATTGCTCCCGCGTGGCCCAGACGGCATTTGTTCTCAGACCTTCAGGGTCTCTCGATAGAGCGTCCCCTTCTACTTCCGCAGCACCCAGATCTCCTCGTTCAGGGCCCCTGTGTATATCAGGATTTAGCCCAGTTGGCTTTGACGGCGTGGCTCTTGAAGCTTCGGCCTTGAGGGCCAAAGGATTTTCTGAGGCGGTCATTCAAACTATGTTGAAGGCCCGGTAACCGGCTTCTGCTCGGATTTACTATAGGGTCTGAGATTCTTACTTTTCTTGGTGTGCATCTAACAATCATAACGCTTACAAGTTTAGTATGGCCAATCTTTTGGCCTTTCTACAACAGGGCCTGGATTTGGGCTTTCGTCTGGCCTCCATCAAGGTTTATATTTCTGCCATGTCGGTTTGGTTCCAGAGGAAAATTGCGACGTTACCTGATGTACATACGTTCACTCAGGGTGTGTTGCGGATTCAACCTCCCTATGTCCCGCCTGTGGCCCCTTGGGACTTGTCGGTGGTTTTGGAGGCGTTGCAAGGGTCTCCGTTTGAGCCTCTTGAATCTGCAGACCTTAAGTGGCTTTCTCTTAAGGTGTTGTTTCTGCTGGCTATTGCCTCTGCTAGACGGGTGTCGGATTTTGGTGCCTTATCTTGTAGGTCACCATATCTGATTTTTCACCGTGATCGGGTGGTTCTTAGAACACGGCCGAGGTATTTACCTAAGGTGGTGTCTTCTTTCCACCTTAATCAGGAGATTGTGGTTCTGGCCTTTGCCTCTCCTGAATTGTCTTCCAAAGAGCGGTCTTTGGATGTGGTACGGTCTCTCTGTATCTACGTGAAGAGAACTGCGTCCATCAGGAAGTCGGATTCTCTCTTTGTTCTGTTTGATTTTCACAAACGTGGCTGGCCTGCTCACAAGCAGACCCTGGCCAGATGGATTAGAATGGTGATTGCACATGCTTATGTACAGGCTGGCCTTCCAGCTCCTTCTACCATCAAGGCCCATTCTACTCGGTCTGTTGGACCTTCTTGGGCGGCCCGCCGTGGCGCGACCCTTGAACAGTTGTGCAAGGCGGCTACGTGGTCCTCAGTAAACACGTTCATAAGGTTCTATGCCTTTGATACTTCCGCCTCCCAGGATACTTCCTTTGGATGCCGGGTTCTTGTGCCCGCTACAGTGCGTCCCCTCCCATAAGGAACTGCTTTAGGACATCCCCAATGTCATTCCCTGTGGAGCCCAATGTATCCCACAGCAGAAAACGAGATTTATGGTAAGAACTTACCATTGTTAAATCTCTTTCTGCGAGGTACACTGGTCTACACAGGGCGCCCACCCTGACACACTTAGCTTCTTTGGGTTGGTATGGCATTAGCCGCTGACACGTCTCCTGTCGCGAGAATGCGGTGTTGTGGCTACTAACAGTTGTCATCTCTTTTGCCTGCTACTGCATTGGACTGGTTAACAAAAACTGATCTCCTGTGCACGGAGGCGGGGTTATAGAGGAGGCGGCGCTAGGCATTCTGGGAAGAAGGTCAAAGCTTTGAGCCTGTTGGTGCCTCTGATCAAGATCCTACTCTACACCCCAATGTCATTCCCTGTGGAGCCCAGTGTAACTCGCAGAAAGAGATTTAACAACGGTAAGTTTTACCATAAATCTCGTTTTAACCCTTGAAACCGATTTATAGAGTAAATGCTACATCTGCTGTCACTGCGCAGTTTGGAAGAGGGCCCTCAAGAGACATTGCCAATCATACTTTCCTCCGGGGGAGTTTCCAAACAGTTAAGTAAAATATTTTCCTGAAATCATTACTGGTTTTTCTGCCATGTAATGGGAATAAGGAAGGACAGTATTAAGGAAAGACTGAGCCAGCTTGTAACTCAGTATACACTTTATACACTAAGTACAAGGTAGAGGCCGAACGCTTAGTCAGTAATTTCCATTGGCTTGCAGCCAGTGGTGTTCTCTTTCATTTGACCAATCATTACACAGAGATTAGTCTGGGATATATAGAACTGTGTGCAGATCTCCTGCTTCCCTCCTCTTTCAGTACATTTGTGGGAATTCTTTTGTTATCGCTGCCCGATCACCCATCTAAAGTTACGGGAGATCACAGGGGCGATATTAAATTGATAATGCTTATTGCGCTCATTAGTGTCAGGTTTATCTGCGTAAAGCAACTAAACTCGACTAAAATAATGGGCGCGATCGCGAAAAGGGCTCTTTGGGCAACAGGTAATTTTTTGCACACTTGTCCTCACCACCCCCGGCAGGGTGCACGCCAAAATGACGGCACCGGCAGCTGTGTGTGGCCGAACGGAGCAACAAGTGAATTGCTCCATGGGGCACGCAGGAGAGACAGTGAACGGTGCTAACAATGGAATTCTCCCCAGTGACTACTGTTAGGTCTTTGTGAGGTGTGTGCTCACTTACCTGGGATATAAATGACCTTCAGTATATCCCCTGGTGGGAATTGCACAGAATGATTCATAATCCTTCTCTGACCATTGTGGGGAAACACCAGACAAACATGGGCTGTTAGTGTGACATAAATGTATGCATCGCTACAACAGTCAGTGCATTCTGGTACAAAGCATATTGATCTTCCTAACTATGGGGGTCATTCTGACCTGATAGCTTGCTGCAGTTTATTGCAGTGCGGCGGTCAGGTCAGAACTGCGCCGGCACCGCAGTGCGCCGGCGCATGGCTGACAGCCGACGGCTGACATTGCCTAGCGATCACCTCTACCTGATTGACAGGCATAGGCGGGAGGGGGCAGCATTTTGTGTGCGTGGTCTGGCCAACGCAGGCGTGGCTGGACCGTGCAGGGGGGGCGGGCCGCAGCCACTGCGATCCGGACAGCACCAAGTAGCTTCCAGCCAGCACGCAAAAGGTGCGCTGGCCGGGAGCTACTCCTAAAGTGCAAAAGCATCGCCGCTATGCGATGCTTTTGTACTTCAGCGACGGGGCAGGGACTGACATGCGGGGCGGGCTAGCCCTGTGCTAGACGTCCCCCCGCATGTCAGTGTGGATGATCGTAGCTGTGCCAAATTTAGCACAGCTGCGATCAACTCGGAATGACCCCCTATGGCAACTTGTCTTTCTCATACGTCCTAGAGGATGCTGGGGTCCACTTCAGTACCATGGGGTATAGACGGTTCCACAGGAGCCATGGCCACTTTAAGACTTTTCAAGGTTGTGAACTGGCTCCTCCCTCTATGCCCCTCCTCCAGACCTCAGTTTTAGAAATGTGCCCAGGCAGACTGGATGCACTCCAGAGGAGCTCTACTGAGTTTCTCTGAAAAGACTTATGTTAGTTTTTTTTATTTTCAGGGAGAACTGCTGGCAACAGTCTCCCTGCTTCGTGGGACTGAGGGGACAGAAGTAGGAACCAACTTCCTAAAGAGTTTCATGGCTCTGCTTCTGGCTGACAGGACACCATTAGCTCCTGAAGGGAACTGAACACTAGCCGTGCCTAGATGCTCACTCCCACAGCACGCCGTCACACCCCTCACAGAGCCAGAAGTCAGAAGACAGGTGAGTGTTAGAAGACAGATCTTCAATCAAGAAAGTGACTGCTAAAGGTCCCGCGCAGCTGGCGGAAGCGCAGCACGCCATGTTGCCCACACATACACAGGCACTGCAGGGTGCAGGGCGTGGGGGGGGCACGCCCTAGGCAGCATGAAACCTATGGAAACTGGCATAAATAAGGGGCATAAGTTGCTGAGGCACAGTCCTACCCCCGCCAGTATAAAAAATTACCTCATAAAAGCTGAGGAGAAACACACCATTGAAGGGTGAAGCTTCCTCCTCAGTCAGCCAGCACACTGCTCAGCGCCATTTTCTCTCTCTCCTCAGGCTGCAGAATCAACGCTGGTCCTCCTCCACTACTGAACAAGTATCAGGGTGCAAAACAGGGGGGGGCCACAGTGAATTTGGTGCTATATAATTGTGTGATTAACATTATAAAATCGCTGCATGCCAGTGGCCATTTTGTGTTCACAGACATTGTGTTACTGGCGCCTGGAATGGCTTCACTTAAGGAGCCGACAGACCGCAAGTGAGTGAGGTGATCTATTGATGTGGCCAATGGGACACTACTCAGGCCTACCATTGTCTGTGAGTGGGTGAGTAGTGGTAATGAAAAGTGGTCAGAAAACTTGTCATTACACATTGACACAATAGATGGAGACGAGATACTCCTAACGTTAGGTCATATCAAAGACGCTGCTGCGTATGTACTAGAAACCATGAAATATATTGGTTTCTTGGGATCAAGAACCGCTACCATCGCAGTATCGGCTCGGAGGGCGTTGTCGATTCGCCAGTGGAATGCTGATGCAGATTCTAAAAGAAATATGGAGGCTCTCCCGTATAAAGGTGAGGCCTTATTTGGTGATGGCTGGATGCGTTAGTCTCGGCGGCTACCGCAGGTAAGTCGACAGTCTTGCCTTATGCTCCTACACCGGCGAAAAAGACACATCACTCTCACATATAGTCCTTTTGGCCCAACAAATACAAAAAGGCCAAAGGTTCCCCCTTTTTTGCAGGTAGGGGAAGGGGAAAAGGAAAGAAATCCGCAGCGTCTCCCGGATCGCAGGAGCAAAAGTCCACCCCTGCTTCTGCCAAATCTGCACCATAACGTTGGGGCTCCCTTGCGGGAGTCCGCTCGGGTGGATGCACGTCTGAAACTTTTCAGCCAAATCTGGATTCAATCTTACCTGGACCAATGGGTCTTACAAATAGTGTCCCATGGGTACAAACTAGAGTTTCAAGACGTCCCCCCATGCCGATTTTTCAAACCAACCTTGCCAGCTTCTCTTCCGGGAAGACAGGCAGTAACAACGGCAATTCAAAAATGATGTCAGGATCAGGTCATTGTCCTGGTACCCTTGGCACAGTAAGGAGAAGGTTTTTTATTCAAGCCTCTTCGTAGTTCCGAAGCCGGACGGCTCGGTCAGACAGATTTTAAACCTGAAAAATCTGAATCTCTACCTGAAAAGGTTCAAGTTCAAGATGGAATCCCTGAGGGTAGTGATTTCCAGTCTGGAAGAGGGGGACTTCATGGTGTCAGTAGACATAAAAGATGCTTACTTGCATGTTCCCATTTATCCCCCTCACCAAGCTTATCTGAGATTCGCAGTACAGGATTGCCATTACCAGTTTCAGACGTTGCCGTTTGGACTCTCCACGGCACCGAGGGTATTCACCAAGGTGATGGCGGAGATGTTGTTCCTCCTTCGTTAAAAAGGAGTCAAAATAATTCCAACAGTTGGTGCAGAACATCGCACTCTCCCTGTCAATACTAAAACAACACAGTTGGATCATGAATTTTCCAAAGTCGCAGTTGGAACCGACGACAAGATTGTTCTTTTTAGGGATGATTCTGGACACAGAAGTACGGAAAGTATTTCTTCCAGTGGAAAAGGCTCTGGAAATCCAGAAAATGGTCAAACAAATATTGAAACCAACAAGCGTGTCGATCCATCAATGCATTCGGTTGTTGGGAAAAATGGTAGCGGCCTACGAGGCCATACAGTTTGTCCGATTTCATGCCAGAGTATTCCAGTGGGACCTGTTGGACAAGTGGTCCGGATCCCACCTACACATGCACCGGAAAATAATCCTGTCCCCCCAAAGCCAGGATTTCGCTCCTGTGGTGGCTACACAGTTCTCACCTACTAGAGGGACGCAGGTTTGGAATTCACGACTGGGTCCTACTAACCACGGATGCAAGTCTCAGAGGCTGGGGAGCTGTCACACAGGGGGAAAGCTTCCAAGGAAAATGGTCAATTCAGGAAGCCTGCCTTCACATAAACGTTCTGGAATTGAGAGCCATTTACAACGGCCTTCTACAAGCGGTACATCTTCTTCAAGATCCCGTGCAGATCCAGTCGGACAATGTAACAGCAGTCGCGTACATAAACAGGCAAGGCGGAACGAAAAGCAGAGCGGCAATGGCAGAGGTGACAAGTATTCTCCTCTGGGCAGAAAGACATGTTAGAGCTCTGTCAGCAATTTTCATTCCGGGAGTGGACAACTGGGAAGCAGACTTCCTCTCCATCCAGGAGAGTGGGGCCTCCACCAAGAAGTCTTCGCAGAGGTGACAAGTCTTTGGGGAGTTCCTCAAGTAGACATGATGGCATCTCGTCTAAACAAGAAGCTTCAGAGATGTTGTTCCAGGTCGAGAGACCCTCAAGCAATAGCAGTGGATGCACTGGTGACTCAGTGGGTGTTTCGGTCGGTATATGTTTTCCCTCCACTTCCACGGATTCCAAAAGTTCTCAAAATAATAATAAGAACAAGAGTTTGAGCAATCTTCATTGCCCCAGACTGGCCAAGGAGGGCTTGGTATCCAGATCTTAAGGAGTTGCTCATAGAAGATCCTCGGCCTCTGTGTGTATCAAGGGGCCGTGTGTGTATCAATAGTTACCGCGGCTACGTTTGACGGCATGGCTGTTGAGCGTCGGATCCTAACCCGAAAGGGTATTCCCAAGGAAGTCATCCCCACTCTTATTCAGGCCGGGAAAGGAGTAACGTCTAAACATTACCACCGTATTTGGAGAAAATATGTGTCTTGGTGTGAATCCAAGAAGGCTCCTACGGAAGAGTTTGAGTTGGGACGTTTTCTCCATTTTCTGCAGGCTGGTGTGGATGCGGGCCTTAGATTGGGTCAATCAAGGTCCAGATTTCGGCCTCATCAGTTTTCTTTCAAAAACAATTGGCCTCCTTTCCAGAAGTTCAGACGTTCGTGAAAGGGGTTCTGCACATCCAGCCTCCATTTGTGCCTCCAGTGGCACCATGGGACCTTAATGTGGTGTTGCAGTTCCTTCAATCAGATTGGTTTGAACCTCTGCAGGAGATAAAATTGAAGTTTCTCGCTTGGAAAGTGGTGATGCTTTTGGCCTTGGCATCCGCAAGGCGGGTGTCTGAGTTGGGGGCCTTGTCTCACAAGAGCCCTTACCTGATCTTCCATGAAGATAGGGCAGAGTTAAGAACTCGTCAACAATTTCTTTCAAAGGTGGTATCGTCCTTCCACATAAAACAACCTATTGTGGTGCCAGTAGCTACTGACACTTTCACTGAGTCACAGTCTCTAGATGTGGTTAGAGCTTTGAAGATTTATGTCGCAAGAACAGCTCGATTACGGAAAACAGAAGCTCTGTTTGTCCTGTATGCTCCCAGCAAGATTGGGTGTCCTGCTTCTAAGCAGACTATTGCGCGCTGGATCAGAGGGACAATTCAGCACGCTCATTCTACGGCAGGCTTGCCGCTACCGAGGTCGGTGAAGGCCCATTCTACTAGGAAAGTGGGCTCATCCTGGGCGGCTGCCCGGGGCGTTTCGGCTTTACAACTTTGCCGAGCAGCTACTTGGTCAGGGTCAAACACATTTGCTAAATTGTATAAGTTTGACACCTTGGCCGATGAGGACCTCAAGTTCGGTCAATCGGTACTGCAGGGTCATCCGCACTCTCCCGCCCGTACTGGAGCTTTGTTATAACCCCATGGTACTAAAGTGGACCCCAGCATCCTCTAGGACGTATGAGAAAATAGGATTTTAATACCTACCGGTAAATCATTTCTCCTAGTCCGTAGAGGATGCTGGGCACCCGACCCAGTGCGTACTTTACCTGCAGTTTGTTCTTTATAGTTACACAAGTTGTGTTTCATTTGTTTTCATCATGTTGCTATAAATCAGGCATTCCCAACCACGGTCCTCAAGGCACACTAACAGTGCATGTTTTAGTGATATCCAGGCTTCAGCACAGGTGACTTAATTAGTAGCTCAGTTATTTCGATTTAACCATCTGTGCTGCAGCCTGGATATCACTAAAACCTGCACTGTTGGTGTTCCTTGAGGACCGTGGTTGGGAATGCCTGCTGTAAATGGTTCATGCCTGTTGGCGTGAGTCATGTTGAATGCCATGTTGTGCGGCATGGTTGAGGTGTGAGCTGGTATGAATCTCACCATTAGTATAAAAGTAAATCCTTTCCTTGAAATGTCCGTCTCCCTGGGCACAATTCCTATAACTGAGGTCTGGAGGAGGGGCGTAGAGGGAGGAGCAAGTTCACACCCTTGAAAAGACTTAAGAGTGCCCATGGCTCCTGTGGAACCGTCTATACCCCATGGTACTGAAGTGGACCCCAGCATCCTCTACGGACTAGGTATTAAAATCCTATTTTATCCCACTTCTGACTGTATGCAAATGGAAAAAGCATGATCAGTCATGATAGCACTAAAGGGGTACAGTCAGTGGTGAATTTCCCATTAGGCACGTGCCTGAGGGTGGCACTTGGGCATATGTTTCATTACTGTCAATCCAAAAGTACCAGTACAGTAACCAGAGCCGGCCCTAGACATAGGCAAACTAGGCAAATGCCTAGTGCATTTGGCATGCCTAGGGGCACCAGCAGCTTCTGCTGATTAAAATGATATGCGGCATGCCTATATTCTGTGTGTAGCATTTTGTATGCAGATACAGCCGCACACAGTATATAAGCATGCTGCATATAATTTTAATCCGCAGAAGCTGCTTGTGCATCTTAGCCACATAGCAATGAAAATATGATGCATTCTCATCAAAAAAGGCACCCGACGTTAGCAGAGCTACCAGCTTACTCACCCCAGGCATCTCCTGCTGATTGGCGCATTGAGGCAAGATGTATGAGGACACATCTGTATCCAAGCAGACACAAAGGTCACAGTGTAAGCAGCCGTGTGAGTGCTATGTGTGGGTGGGTTGTGGCATTATATGTGTCATGTGTATAAATGCATTAATAATGTGCGGCATATGTGTAAGAGGCACTGTGTGTGTCAACATGTGTATAAGGCATTAATAATGTGCGGCATATGTGTAAGAAACATTGTGTATATGGGCATTAATAATGGTTTTCATAATGTGTAAGGCGCCTTATGTTTATAAGGACATTAATAATGTGTGTCATTTGTGACAGGGACATTACTGTGTGGTATTATGTGTAAGGCATTACTAATGTGTTGCATTATGTGTATAAGGTGCTCTACTGTGTGGCGTTTTGTATAGAAAGGGCACTATTGTGTAGTGTAATGTGAATAAAGAGCAATATGGTGTGATGTAATGGGAATAAGGGGCACTACTGTGAGGAGTAACGTTTATAAAGTAAAGTGGTACTGCTGTGTGATGTAACGTGAATAAGGGACACTATCGCATGATAAAATATGAATAAAGTTGCACTACTGTGTGGCGTAATTTGAATTGGAGGTACTATTGTGTGGCCATGCCACTTCCCAAAAGAACACGCCCCTTTTTGGGCTGTGCGCCGAATGTGTGCACTGTTCCTATTTAAAATATAGGGGGTAGGAACACCATAATAAGGACTGCTATGGGTGAGGGGTGATGGTGCTGGGAAAGGGGTGCAGGGTCAGAGGCGGAACTTGCAGCGGTGCCAGGGGTGCACCAGACAAAATCTTGCCTAGGGCATCATATTGGTTAGGGCCGGCTCTGACAGTAACTATAAAAACATTTCTACTCTAATGTACTGTACTCTGTTTTCAGTTGACTTTGAATGGGTAGGACATATGCAGACTGCCATATAAGCTGTCCTACTTAGTAAATATGTATACATAATAAAATAAAATAAATTAAAAAAATGAAGTGTCATAGCTCATGGCTCATTTTATTATTGGGTTATATTATACTAAACGACCAATCTGCAAAGTGAATGCTTATAATCAGACAATGAAAATAATAAAATTGGATGGAAGGGGTAGTCAATACTGTTGTGCTTAGGGGCGCACTATCCTCAAAACTTCGCCCCTGGGTGCAGTGGAAGAACATCTGTAGCTTATGTGGTAGACGGGGCCTGAGACACAAATCACCAAAGGGGACACAGTTAATTTGCCGGCTGTCGGGATCCCGGCGTTCAGGATACCGATGCCGGAATCCCAACATCCGACAATGCCGACAGCCGGAATTCCGGCGCGCAGGGTCTATTTCCACTCTAAATACGACACCTACAGAGTAGGAATAGAACCTGTGGCGAGCACACAAGGGGACTTTTTGCACTCGCCACGCTGCTGGCATACTCGCGGCCGGGATGCTGTTGTCTGCATACTGACGGCCGACATCCAGGTCGCCGGTAAATCATACTGATCCCCACCAAAGAAATTACATTACTGCCTCCACTAGGGCAAAACCATGTTAAGGAATTTCTTCATATTGAGCAGTAATCTCATTGGTGGAATGCTGATTTACATCTGGAACACATTTGAATGATCTGATATAAGGATGGTATTTTGGGATTCTACCGAAACTGTGATCCACCTTAACCTTGTAATGTTTTCACAGAGTGTTCACAAAAATATGTTTATAAGATTATTACACATTAATGTCATCACTTGCGATCTTCTCCTACAGAGCATGTCGTCAACACGGTTCTGCTGAATTCAGCCGTGGCTTATAGATAGCTCCAAATGCTGCTTACAAAGAGATCTAATCACATACTTTTACTGAAAGCTTCTCCGAGGTGTTCACATTACAGACATGTATCCTGCAGATCCTCCTCACATCTTGAATGAATTGATGATTCTGTACTGTAGTTAGGGAATAGTCATGTTGATGTGCAGAATCTTCAGTGTACTATTAGGAAAAGCATCCTTCAAAAGGAAAAAAAAAAAAAAGAGGTTCCCTTGAAGTAGTTTTCCAGATGTTTGGAAACATTAGGATTTCCTGTCATACATTTAGGTAACACCATGATGAGGATAACTTTCCGTCCTGCCAGCCTTTTCTAGAGATGAAAGCCAGCTTTCCGCATAAATTGCCTTATCAGAGACTCAATGTGGTGCAGCAAGCTGCAGAGTCCAGCATTCCATTTATACACCAATACACTCCATAGCCGGATGATTTCACTGATAACTGTAGTTTAACCAATTGGTGCACTTCTGTTTCATTAACACTGAGCAACCACTACTGGTGCCAAGCGTGACAAATTATATTACACTGTGCTTTGGTCATCTTTTGTGGTCATAGAATGAGGGCTCTAATATAGGACCATATTTTGGTTGGATTGCAGATCCTGCTAAAAAGCAGAATCTATAACTGGGACTTCCGGTGGGCGGGCGGAACTGAATGGCCGCATCTTAAACCGAGCTCTCCGTCCAGGTTGCCCTCGTTGCCCCATATCACCGGCCTCACCTGGACTGGGGCCCGATCTTCCATCTACGGGACCCGGAGATAGTGAGGGGTAATGTGGTACCGCTTCCCGGCTCGCCCTTACCCTGTACTCGCCACCGGAGCCTGTACACGCCGTGTGCACCACATGATGGTGGCCATTTTGGATCCCGGCCATGTCTGGGCTCCGGCTGCCTCAGGTAGCACTGGCCGTCTCCCATCTAGCGGCTTCCTTACTTCCCTCCCGCGCCTTAAACAGACCCGGCTCCAGAGACCATCCGGCGGTGATCCGTGCTGAGTGCGGCGCGTTGCGGCTGACATCCACACCTCCGTCCGTGCCTGGAGCTCTGCGACACTGCCTGCTCTTGCCCTGACGCTGGCAGTGTTACACAGAAGGCTGCATCAGGGGACAGTGTTACACAGAAGGCTGCATCTGGAGGCATTGGGCTCTTCTCTCCTCCATCCCTCACTGGCCTATCACCACCACTACACAGAGGAGCCACACTGCACCTTGTCTGTATTTCCCTACCTCACTCCAGAGATACTATTTGGAGGTGGACGGCTTTCCCCTCCTTGGCTCCTTTACTCACCAACTGCCTATATAACATCTATAACTCTCTCAAAGGCAAGCGGACTTCCTCCTGCATTTTGTTGTTGTGGTGTTTATTCCTACATGCTCCTGCACTCCTCTTCCTGCATACAACAGTGCTTCCACCAAGGCTCCACCACATTCCTCTCTGGACCGTTCCTCCATTCTCCCTTATTGAGTTATATTTAAATTACAACACTGGCCATGGAGAAGTATGTGGCTAAAACGTCACGGACGTCCAAAGGCTCCCAGAATAAAAATAAAATGACATCCAAGGATAAAGATCTTAGTCCTGCTCACTCACTGTCCCTCACCTCACCTGGTAGGGGAGACTCCGCAGATACGTTGTCCGCAGCTGACAGATTCAGTCCGTTTTCCATGCAGAGGGCCAAAGAAATCTCAGACATCTCGCTCCTATTAGATGCAAAACTAGCACCGTTGTTGGAGGCCATTAACTCAGCTGCTGCTCAAATAACGCAACACACCCAACGTTTAGTGGAAGCTGAGGATCGTATGAAGGGGGCCTTAAGTATATTTACCAATTTTTGAATAAAGAGGATTTAGTCCTGCTTACGCACTCCCAGGTCATGGAACACTTCCCGTCTTCATGGATTCCCTTATTCCCCTTTCTACAGGCGAGTAGTTATGTACAGAAGGTTTTGTCAACTTTAACTATGACTGATGAGACTAACACTTTAGTTGGAACACTACGCCATGACCCGAGTGGTCACTTCTCTACCGCCTTTATACACACCCACTAGCAGTCTTTACTTAATCTGGACTCTGACAATGTGGGTTTGCTACGATGGAAACAGACCTCACATTGACGACCATTCTCGACGCTACTATATCTTTGAACAAGATATTAGCTTCCACCATGTACACGGAGATACATCAGAAAATACTGCATAGAACATATGTTACACCTACATTAAGATACCTCATTGGGGCTGCCCCTACGTTTCATTGTTTTAAAAGTAAATTTACCAGATGCCGACCTTGTTCATTGCTTGTGGTCCTGCCCCAAAGTGCAGGTCCTATGGCATGCACTTCAATCATATATTACAAATGATTTGAGAATACCATTTCTCATTGATAAAACCTGGGCCTTTTGGGGCATCTACAGTACCCTAAATCTCCCCCCCACTAACTTTATCTAAAGGGAACCGTATCTTATTAATCAAATTGGCCGCTGCCGCAATAAAAAACGATCCTTTCCCAATGGATTTTTACTGACCCAGTCTCTGTTTCATTACTTCACCCCAGAAATTCGTATCTTTTTCACTTAGATTGGACCAACACCACGTTGCAAAAAGAAAAATTGACGGAGAAGCATTTTAATATATGGCTTCCGTACGCTCTCCTCACTGATTAAGGAAGCTTTACGGAAATGTTTTCAGGGTACCAGATGGTACAATTTAGAGGTCCTGGACTCCGGTGCTCCCTTCTGAATCACTTCTAATCAGGGATATACCAGTATATTGCACCTGTATATCTATATAAGCTTTTTCCTTGACGTACCATTCTGTATGTATTTTTGATTAATGAAGAATTTCTATCTCTTCCTTTGTCTGCTGTAAAGTACTGTTGGTCCATTTTATTTTCATCATGTTTATCTGTACTGTATACATAAACTGTATGTTACTGATTCCTCCTGTCAATAAAAACTAAAAAAAAAAAAAAAAAAGAATCTGTAACTGTTTCTATCGCATGCTGGGGGCGCCCAGGGTAAGGTCGCCCAGCATGCTACCCTCTGCCCAGCGGCTGCGACCGCAATTTACATTGCGGTCGCAGCAATTGTTGACGACACCTGCTTTTACAGCCTGGCTGCAAAGGCAGGCACACCGCCGCCATGGTTTTAACTGGAGCAGCTTATTGTGACATCATGCAGCAGCCCCGAAAATGTCCCGCCCCCATTTTAGCCGCCACGCCACCACCACCACGCTGTAACACCGCCCTCCCAACACCCACCGCTGTCACTCAAACATCGCACACGCACAGTGGCCACTGCACATGCGCAGTTTAGCAAAAAAATTCTCTAAATAGCGATGCAAGCTGAATGAGCGCCTTAGTCTGTTATATCTGTACAGCTAATTTAACCATCCAGAAGAAACGTCCTTTGAAGATAATGGCATTATGTATTTTTCGGAAAATTATGTTCTTACTAGCTGTGTGTCCTGCGTTGTATAAGTGTATTTGTGTATTGCAGCACGGGTAGCATAGTGGTTAGCAACTTTACCCCAAAGCACTAAGGTCTTGGATTTGATTCCCACCTGTGTGCGTGCATTTCCTTCACATACTCTGATTTCCCCACAC
Organism: Pseudophryne corroboree; assembly: GCF_028390025.1. Taxonomy (NCBI): domain Eukaryota; kingdom Metazoa; phylum Chordata; class Amphibia; order Anura; family Myobatrachidae; genus Pseudophryne; species Pseudophryne corroboree. Next base: position 148,884,556 of record NC_086445.1, read on the forward strand.
AATCCAAAAATATACTGGTTGGCTAATTAGTTGGATTATGACAAATAATGAACCCTAGTGTCTGTGGTGTCTATTTAAAAGCCATGGAGAGAGAGAAAGTGTTCGGAGATAAAGTACCAACCAACCAGCTCCTAACTGCCATGTTACAGGTTAAGTTTGAAAAATGACAGGAGCTGGTTGGGTGGTACCTTATCTCCGTCCACTTTATTTCAAGGCATAGTACATAGACCCATAAGTATGTGTACATGTCGTAGGGAATATAGACTGTAAGCTCCACTGGGATAGGGACTGATGATGAATGAGCAAAAATATTCTGTAAAGCGCTGTGGAATATGTGTGTGCTATATAAAGAACAGTTATTTAAATAACTTAAAGAAACACTTTTTGGGGGCTTTTTTACTTTTTCTCTCCTTCCCCTCTCTTTTCTTCCTCCCTTTCTTACCACCTCTCTCTCCTCCTTTCTCTCTTTTCCCCTCCCCCTTTCCCTCAACCCCTATGCTTTCCTACTCTACTACAAGATTTAAGGCATGTTTCTATTTTTCACAGGCTGCTATAAGTTTAACCCCTTTTCTTATACCCCTTTCACAATGGCAGGCTTTCCGACCCGGCAATATGCATTGCCGGTGGGGTGGCGGAGCCGGCGCTAGATAAGCTCATCTCCACGCCGCCTCTCCCTATGTAGTGAACGGGTCCCAGGTCGCATCGACCCAGGAGCCAGTTCACGCTGCCACAGACCCGGTATTCAACCGGGAATAACACTGCTTTATTCCCGGGTTGAATTACTGGGTCAGGCGACTCGGGAGTTCGGCCATGGCCATTTCACACCGCATGCCGACCCGGCAATATGCCGGGTTATTTGTGCGGTGTGAAAGGGGTATTATTTACACTAGAGTAGTTATCGGCAACCTGAGAAACATCAAGGGCCGGGTGGGCAGCCCTTTAACTTTTAGAAATCCCCACATTGCCTTTAGTCTAAATAATTTAAAAAAAATACGTTCTAAGTAAGAGATCAACCTTAATAAATATCATATTGACGATAAAGCAGGGATGGAGCTGGTGAATGAGATTGCCCAGAGGGCTGAGTGAGGCGAGTCTAGGGCTACCTGTTGCTCATCACACCCTACTTGATATGAATAGCACATTGTTTTATTAATCCCTCCTGGGGCACTTTTTTTTTTTTTCTTTACTGGTTTCACAGGAGGAAGTTGCTGTAACCCGTAGTAACCTATCTTTCTGTGTAACATAAATATGTCTGCTCATCCATTCTTCCTTACATTGGTGAATATGATGTGGGGACTTAACTGGCAAGTTGCTATAATTATCAAGCACAGATAGACATAGATTCTGCAATGCTTTCTTCTCAGCAGTTCATACAGGGTAGTATGAATTAATTAAGATGGATGACTGGCATATGACTTCCATGGACAAAACATTGCCTTGTATTCTGTCTGTGAGTATTTGGAAGTCACAGCCATTTTCTGGAGCCTCCATTGTATCAATATCACTGGCGGTGTAGATCTGCTGCGCGTCTGGAATTTCCTAGCACCAAAATTCACAAGAAAGTACATAAAATTCGACAAATATTTTAATAACTGCAGTATTTGAAAATAAATGGTAGATACATATTTATATTGATCCATTCAGCGCTCGATTCTGCAGGCGCCACTGCGTTTTGGCCAGACATTATGATATAGTATATTTATTTCTTGTACTGAAATATTTGAAGCTTGTAAATAAAGCTTTTCTTCATGTTGACTAAATGGAATGCAGAGGCCTATATAATACAGAGACCGTGGTTGGCACAGTGTGATATACACACATACTGATATAGATGTGACTAACACATAAACTGCTGACACAAGTTATTTGGCTTATGTTTCTACCCATAAAACTGTAAGGGGTGTAATGGTTAATTTCTGGTGTAATGTGTATTACTTTTAGTTCGTTTATGAGGTTATAGAGTCAGACGTGGAAACAAAACCCAAGTCCCTCCTTATAACTGGCTTTTGATTTGTGGACTGTTATAGTAGTTTTGTGGGAGGACAGTCTTTACAAGCCATGTAATGAGACCGCCCTTGGGAGACCTCATTCTTCCTGTGCTTCTTATATTGATTAATGTGACCTTAATTCATAAAAGATCCACTAGTCAAGCCGTTAATTTAGATAAACGTTTATTTCATACCTCTGCAAAACAAGCCTGGCCTCGCTCTATGAGATATTGCTCTTAAAATCAATTTCATTGAGATAAACTGCATTTGATTGAGACAAATTTATAGTCAACAGCTGGACAGTGAGTATGGAAGAAAGCACTAGGTATAGTCATTACTGAGTAAGAAGAGGTAAATAACTCTGAGACATACTGTAGTTACTGTCATTTTTAAATAATGTTAAATACGAGGCTGCCGCATCTATAAATACATCATTCGCTGTCCTGGGGCACCTCCATGCAGAGCAGTCCTCACAATTAGGCTATATTAATTAAATAATTGCAATGTCTTTTTTTTTTTTTTTTTTTTTAAGTTTAATATAAATATGTAAAGGACGGAGAATAAAATTTAGATCATGAAATTGCATTGTAAACAAAATTGATCTTTATTGAAAAATAGGGTCTTTCCCTGAGACAAACGTTTCCTTGATGAAATCATTAGAAAAGCTGACTGACCATGGAAATTTAGGACAACTGGTAACAATATTAATGAGTTATTATGTACCTATGTATTTGTATTTCCACAAAGTACCAATTGCATTTTGTGTAAGAGGCTGATGAAGGTGTCTGTGATACGGGGGTTGTACTCTATGTGACAAAGGTGCAGTAAAACATTAATAAAGTATTTCAGATGGAAACGTAGAATTTTTGGACACCACTATATAGAAAGATCTAGACACATTAGAACGATATCTGGATGATTTGTCATATTGGAACAACAAATCGTCAAGATCATCTAATGTGTATGCAGGATTGCTCACTCCGGCAGACGACATACAATATCATTAGATTGACCATGCTGCACGATCAATCTAACTATATTGTTTGTGCAGCTGTGCATATTAGTAAAGGACAGAACGAGAATATCGTTTCAATGTTCATTAAATTGTCTAGTGCAGGGCTCGACAAATCCCAGGGGCAGGGCCGCCATTGCCCCTAGATATTGCTGCCTGGCTACCAAGACTATTCAGGGAGGGAGGAAGCAGATCCTCTGCAGCCCCAACGGAGATTCATGGGCGTGCCTGTATTGAGGCGGCCATTTTATGGTGTGCATGTACTGAATGTTCGTCTCGGCCTGTGCTGACTGCTGTGCCTGTTCATCCCAGCCTGCGCTGACTCCTCCTGTCTGCCCTGACCGTGCTGTCTACTGTCTCCAAACTCCGGCTGCATAGAGCTCTGCGGTAAGAGGGTTTTCAGCTTCGGAGGGTGTAGTGATGTGGCCACAAGGGGGGGGGATTGTTTGCCCGGGGAGTAGCTGTGGAGGGGTGGTTTGCCTGGGGGGGTACCCACTTAGTTTTGGGGCCGTGGGGGTTGGTTGCCCGGGGGGTTAGCTGCACAGCAGTGTGGTTGCAGGGCTGGTTTGCCTGGTGTCACCCACTTAGCTGTGTGGCTGTAGGGGTTGGTTTTCCTGTGGGCTATTTTTTGGGGGGAGGGGGAGTTTCGGTCCTACACTTTCATCCGGGTTCCTACATTTTGTCATGCCCTGGTCTAGTGTGTAGCGGCAGTCTGTGATGCACCTTGGCAAAGGGAGCTACAAATATACACCTGGCGCCGTCATTAATCAAAGTAATAGCAGCTGGTCCCGAGGACTTAATCCCAAATCCTCAAAAATAGACAAAGAATAAATAAATGCAGTGAGACCGCGCTACTACTTTGAAACAAATTTATATATCAATAAAGTTCAGCAATACAACATTAGTATACGTAAACCGGCCGGTTATAATTTATACATAATTAAAAATATTTTTTTTAAAAAACTACCTATCGCTGACTGTGAGCCATTCTCCAAACAACTAAAGTTTAGATACAAATTAATGTTAGTATATTCCTGTGTCTCCCAACACAACTTTAATTGTTAGATCTCAGTCTTATTTACTCTTAACTCGTAGTTATTCCAACTTGAATTCCATGTGCATAAATTGGTAAATGGAGTTTTAGTACAGCATACAGTTATTGCCACAACGGTAGGTAATTCAGACACACATGAATAGCAGCATAGGATCCTTAATTGTTTACCATGCGATATACTTATTTTAAATACCTCTCCCCCATGGCTGTGAGGGTAATGAGGACTGGTAACTTTTCTCCGGAGTCCCAAGCAGGGAATGCACTCCTGTTTATTCTCCCCTTAGCACTGGGGTAGGATACGTAATAGCCGGCCGGCTCAAAGTGGTGTGTCTCCTGCAGGTGAAAGCAGCTGACTGCGACAATAATGTCCCGTCCTTATGCAGACTGCAGCAATGATGTCCCGTCCTTACAGACTGCAGCAATACTGTCCCGTCCTTACAAACGCGTTTCTCCGCCTGTGGACCCTTATTATTGATTACACTGAGGAAGCCGCCGATAAGGATCCACAGGCGGAGAAACGCGTTTGTAAGGACGGGACAGTATTGCTGCAGTCTGTAAGGACGGGACATCATTGCTGCAGTCTGCATAAGGACGGGACATTATTGTCGCAGTCAGCTGCTTTCACCTGCAGGAGACACACCACTTTGAGCCGGCCGGCTATTACGTATCCTACCCCAGTGCTAAGGGGAGAATAAACAGGAGTGCATTCCCTGCTTGGGACTCCGGAGAAAAGTTACCAGTCCTCATTACCCTCACAGCCATGGGGGAGAGGTATTTAAAATAAGTATATCGCATGGTATACAATTAAGGATCCTATGCTGCTATTCATGTGTGTCTGAATTACCTACCGTTGTGGCAATAACTGTATGCTGTACTAAAACTCCATTTACCAATTTATGCACATGGAATTCAAGTTGGAATAACTACGAGTTAAGAGTAAATAAGACAGATCTAACAATTAAAGTTGTGTTGGGAGACACAGGAATATACTAACATTAATTTGTATCTAAACTTTAGTTGTTTGGAGAATGGCTCACAGTCAGCGATAGGTAGTTTTAAAAAAAAAATATTTTTAATTATGTATAAATTATAACCGGCCGGTTTACGTATACTAATGTTGTATTGCTGAACTTTTTTGATATATAAATTTGTTTCAAAGTAGTAGCGCGGTCTCACTGTATTTTTCTCTATCGTCCTAAGTGGATGCTGGGGTTCCTGAAAGGACCATGGGGAATAGCGGCTCCGCAGGAGACAGGGCACAAAAGTAAAGCTTTTACAGGTCAGGTGGTGTGTACTGGCTCCTCCCCCTATGACCCTCCTCCAGACTCCAGTTAGATTTTTGTGCCCGGCCGAGAAGGGTGCAATTCTAGGTGGCTCTCATAAAGAGCTGCTTAGAGAGTTTAGCTTAGGTTTTTTATTTTACAGTGATTCCTGCTGGCAACAGGATCACTGCAACGAGGGACAGAGGGGAGAAGAAGTGAACTCACCTGCGTGCAGGATGGATTGGCTTCTTGGCTACTGGACATGAAGCTCCAGAGGGACGATCACAGGTACAGCCTGGATGGTCACCGGAGCCACGCCGCCGGCCCCCTCACAGATGCTGAAGCAAGAAGAGGTCCAGAATCGGCGGCTGAAGACTCCTGCAGTCTTCTTAAGGTAGCGCACAGCACTGCAGCTGTGCGCCATTTTCCTCTCAGCACACTTCACACGGCAGTCACTGAGGGTGCAGGGCGCTGGGGGGGGGGCGCCCTGGGAGGCAAATGAAAACCTTTAAAAAGGCTAAAAATACCTCACATATAGCCCCAGAGGCTATATGGAGATATTTACCCCTGCCTAAATGTACTAAATAGCGGGAGACGAGCCCGCCGAAAAAGGGGCGGGGCCTATCTCCTCAGCACACGGCGCCATTTTCTGTCACAGCTCCGCTGGTCAGGAAGGCTCCCAGGTCTCTCCCCTGCACTGCACTACAGAAACAGGGTATAACAGAGAGGGGGGGCAAAATAAATGGCAATATATTAATATAAAAGCAGCTATAAGGGAGCACTTAATCATAAGGCTATCCCTGTCATATATAGCGCTTTTTGGTGTGTGCTGGCAGACTCTCCCTCTGTCTCCCCAAAGGGCTAGTGGGTCCTGTCTTCGTATAGAGCATTCCCTGTGTGTCTGCTGTGTGTCGGTACGTATGTGTCGACATGTATGAGGACGTTATTGGTGTGGAGGCGGAGCAATTGCCAAATATGAGGATGTCACCTCCTAGGGGGTCGACACCAGAATGGATGCCTTTATTTGTGGAATTACGGGATAGCGTCAACTCGCTTAAGCAGTCGTTTGCCGACATGAGGCGGCCGGACACTCAATTAGTGCCTGTCCAGGCGCCTCAAACACCGTCAGGGGCTGTAAAACGCCCCTTGCCTCAGTCGGTCGACACAGACCCAGACACAGGCACTGATTCCGGTGGTGAAGGTGACGAATCAACCGTATTTTCCAGTAGGGCCACACGTTATATGATTTTGGCAATAAAGGAGATGTTACATTTAGCTGATACTACAGGTACCACTAAACAGGGTATTATGTGGGGTGTGAAAAAACTACCAGTAGTTTTTACCGAATCAGAAGAATTAAATGACGTGTGTGATGAAGCGTGGGGTGCCCCGATAAAAAAACTGCTAATTTCAAAGAAGTTATTGGCTTTATACCCTTTCCCGCCAGAGGTTAGGGAGCGCTGGGAAACACCTCCTAGGGTGGACAAAGCGCTAACACGCTTATCAAAACAAGTGGCGTTACCCTCTCCTGAGACGGCCGCACTTAAAGATCCATCAGATAGGAGGATGGAAAATATCCAAAAAGGTATATACACACATGCAGGTGTTATACTACGACCAGCTATTGCGACTGCCTGGATGTGCAGTGCTGGGGTAGTTTGGTCAGAGTCCCTGATCGAAAATATTGATACCCTGGACAGGGACAATATTTTACTGTCGTTAGAACAAATAAAGGATGCATTTCTTTATATGCGTGATGCACAGAGAGATATCTGCACACTGGCATCACGGGTGAGTGCTATGTCCATTTCGGCCAGAAGAGCTTTATGGACACGACAGTGGACAGGCGATGCGTAGAGGAGTTATTTGGGGTCGGTCTATCGGATTTGGTGGCCACGGCTACGGCCGGGAAATCCACCTTTCTACCTCAAGTCACTCCCCAACAGAAAAAGGCACCGACCTTTCAACCGCAGCCCTTTCGTTCCTTTAAAAATAAGAGAGCAAAGGGCTATTCATATCTGCCACGAGGCAGAGGACGAGGGAAGAGACAGCAACAGGCAGCTCCTTCCCAGGAACAGAAGCCCTCCCCGGCTTCTACAAAAGCCTCAGCATGACGCTGGGGCTTCGCAAGCGGACTCGGGGGCGGTAGGCGGTCGTCTCAAGAATTACAGCGCGCAGTGGGCTCACTCGCAGGTAAATCCCTGGATCCTGCAGATAATATCTCAGGGGTACAGGTTGAAATTAGAGACAGAGCCACCTCGCCGTTTCCTGAAGTCTGCTTTACCAACGTCCCCCTCAGAAAGGGAGATGGTTTTGGAAGCCATTCACAAGCTGTATTCTCAGCAGGTGATAGTCAAGGTACCTCTTCTACAACAAGGGAAGGGGTATTATTCCACTCTTTTTGTGGTACCGAAGCCGGATGGCTCGGTAAGGCCTATTCTAAATCTGAAGTCCTTGAACCTGTACATAAAGAAGTTCAAGTTCAAGATGGAGTCACTCAGAGCAGTGATAGCGAACCTGGAAGAAGGGGACTTTATGGTATCCTTGGACATCAAGGATGCGTATCTCCACGTTCCAATTACCCCTCACACCAGGGGTACCTCAGGTTCGTTGTACAAAACTGTCACTATCAGTTTCAGACGCTGCCGTTTGGTTTGTCCACGGCACCTCGGGTCTTTACAAAGGTAATGGCCGAGATAATATTTCTTCTTCGAAGAAAAGGCGTATTAATTATCCCATACTTGGACGATCTCCTAATAAGGGCAAGGTCCAGAGAACAGCTAGAGATGGTTTTAGCACTATCTCAAGAGGTGCTAAAGCAGCACGGATGGATTCTGAATATTCCAAAATCCCAATTAATGCCGACAACTCGTCTGCTGTTCCTGGGGATGATTCTGGACACAGTTCAGAAAAAGGTTTTTCTTCCCGAAGAAAAAGCCAAGGAGTTATCTGACCTGGTCAGGAACCTCCTAAAACCAGGAAAGGTGTCTGTACATCAATGCACAAGAGTCCTGGGAAAAAATGGTAGCTTCTTACGAAGCAATCCCTTTCGGCAGATTCCATGCAAAGGGATCTGTTGGACAAATGGTCAGGGTCGCATCTTCAGATGCACCTGCGGATAACCCTGTCGCCGAGGACAAGGGTATCCCTTCTGTGGTGGTTGCAGGAGGCTCATCTATTGGAGGGCCGCAGATTCGGCATGCAGGATTGGATCCTGGTGACCACGGATGCCAGCCTGAGAGGCTGGGGAGCAGTCACACAGGGAAGAAATTTCCAGGGAGTGTGGTCGAGCCTGAAAAAGTCTCTTCACATAAGCATTCTGGAACTAAGAGCAATCTACAATGCTCTAAGCCAGGCGGAACCTCTGCTTCAAGGAAGACCGGTGTTGATCCAGTCGGACAACATCACGGCAGTCGCCCATGTAAACAGACAGGGCGGCACAAGAAGCAGGAGGGCAATGGCAGAAGCTGCCAGGATCCTTCGCTGGGCGGAGAATCACGTGATAGCACTGTCAGCAGTATTCATCCCGGGCGTGGACAACTGGGAAGCAGACTTCCTCAGCAGACACGACCTTCACCCGGGAGAGTGGGGACTTCATCCAGAAGTTTTCCACATGCTATTAAACCGTTGGGTAAAACCAATGGTGGACATGATGGCGTCTCGCCTCAACAAAACACTGGACAGGTATTGCGCCAGGTCAAGAGATCCGCAGGCAATAGCTGTGGACGCGCTGGTAACACCTTGGGTGTACCAGTCGGTATATGTGTTTCCTCCTCTGCCTCTCATACCAAAGGTATTGAGGATTATACGGCAAAGAGGAGTAAGACTAGTGGCTCCGGATTGGCCAAGAAGGACTTGGTACCCGGAACTTCAAGAGATGGTCACGGACGATCCGTGGCCTCTACTTCTGAGAAGGGACCTGCTTCAGCAGGGTCCTTGGTCTTTTTCAAGACTTACCGCGGCTGCGTTTGACGGCATGGCGTTTGAATGCCAGATCCTAAAAGGAAAAGGCATTCCAGAAGAAGTCATTCCTACCTTGATAAAGGCAAGGAAGGAAGTCACCGCGAAGCATTATCGCCGTATTTGGCGAAAATATGTTGCGTGGTGCGAGCAGCGGAGTGCTCCGATGGAGGAATTTCAACTGGGTCGTTTTCCTACATTTCCTGCAATCAGGATTGTCTATGGGTCTCAAATTGGGATCTATTAAGGTTCAAATTTCGGCCCTATCAATATTCTTCCAAAAAGAATTGGCCTCAGTCCCTGAGGTCCAGATTTTTATCAAAGGAGTACTGCATATACAGCCTCCTGTGGTGCCTAAGGTGGCACCGTGGGATCTAAATGTAGTTTTAGATTTCCTCAAATCCAATTGGTTTGAACCACTAAAGAATGTGGATTTGAAATATCTCACATGGAAAGTGACTATGTTACTGGCCCTGGCTTCGGCCGGGAGAGTATCTGAACTGGCGGCTTTGTTTTATAAAAGCCCTTATTTAATTTTCCATTCGACATAGGGCAGAGCTGCGGACGCGTCCGCATTTTCTCCCTAAGGTGGTATCAGCGTTTCACCTGAACCAGCCTATTGTAGTGCCTGCGGCTACAGACGACTTGAAGGACTCCAAGTTGTTGGACGTTGTCAGAGCCTTAAAAATATACATTTAAAGGACGGCTGGAGTCAGAAAATCTGACTCGCTGTTTATACTGTATGCACCCAACAAGTTGGGTGCACCTGCTTCTAAGCAGTCGATTGCTCGTTGGATTTGTAACAAAATTCAACTTGTACATTCTGTGGCAGGCCTGCCACAGCCTAAATCTGTTAAGGCCCATTCCGCAAGGAAGGTGGGCTCATCTTGGGCGGCTGCCCGAGGGGTCTCGGCATTACAACTCTGCCGAGCAGCTACGTGGTCAGGGGAGAACACGTTTGTAAATTTTTACAAATTTGATACCCTGGCAAAGGAGGACCTGGAGTTCTCTCATTCGGTGCTGCAGAGTCATCCGCACTCTCCCGCCCGTTTGGGAGCTTTGGTATAATCCCCATGGTCCTTTCAGGAACCCCAGCATCCACTTAGGACGATAGAGAAAATAAGAATTTACTTACCGATAATTCTATTTCTCGGAGTCCGTAGTGGATGCTGGGCGCCCATCCCAAGTGCGGATTATCTGCAATACTTGTACATAGTTATTGTTAACTAATTCGGGTTATTGTTTAGGAAGCCATCTTTCAGAGGCTCCTCTGTTATCATACTGTTAACTGGGTTTAGATCACAAGTTGTACGGTGTGATTGGTGTGGCTGGTATGAGTCTTACCCGGGATTCAAAATCCTCCCTTATTGTGTACGCTCGTCCGGGCACAGTACCTAACTGGAGTCTGGAGGAGGGTCATAGGGGGAGGAGCCAGTACACACCACCTGACCTGTAAAAGCTTTACTTTTGTGCCCTGTCTCCTGCGGAGCCGCTATTCCCCATGGTCCTTTCAGGAACCCCAGCATCCACTACGGACTCCGAGAAATAGAATTATCGGTAAGTAAATTCTTATTATTTATACCTTGGCAAAGGGAACTCGTCCCGTCCATCGGCACGATTGCCGATCATTCTGATGGGTACCCCGCCAATGTACAAGTACATAGCTGTATCTTTTATTCTTCTGCATTTTAATCATGTGTGTGCCCATTGTAAGCAGTTTTCCCATGGGATGCGGTCAGAATCCCGACAGTCAGAATCCCTCCGGGGGGGGGAGGGGTGTTAGGGCTGGGCTGCGGGAGGGAACAGTTAGGCTTAGGCTGTGGGAGGGGTGGGTTAGGGTTGAAATACTTATCATGAACCCTCTGAATTTTAGCCATCTGGATGCCACTGACGGCATTCTGACTGTCGGGATAGTGACTGCCGGGATTCTGATACCACTTTGTATGCCGGATTTCCAATCTGTGTGTGCAATGTGTTTCCTAGACTAACTGGATGCTGCACTTATGCAGTGCACTGGAAACACATGAACTACAATAAATAGACACATTTTATGCTTCTTTTTGATGCATTAAGTGCAGTGGGTTCACAAACAACAACAACAAAAAAACGGGAGAGGAAAAAAACCCACACTCACAAAAACACCTGTTCAGTCTGCCTGATCACATGCCCACATACAAAATGGGCTCATTGCCTGTGTTTCTGTGTGTATCCCTTTTCCACAGTCAGAGATTGTACAGCATTTTCACCTTCTATAAATGTGTATACGCTCACTCAGCACCTTGTCCTACAGAGGGATGGCTGACTAACTAGAGTGAATTGAGATAAATAGGCGATTTCTTTCTTATAACTAACTGTTATGTACTCATAGAACATATGGTATAGTACTTTTTACTAATTGGAAAAATAGTTCCTCCATCTCCTGGGCAGTTCCTACCTCTTGTGTTTGTGATCCTTGCCAAACAGATCTCCTCATACATCCCTTGTGCATCATATGACGCAACGTATTTAGAATTTACAGATTAAGAACAACGCTGCATGGCATGGCTCATTGGTATCCGTCCTCAGTCTTTTGCCTGTTACCCAGGTTAGCGTTTGTGCCCAGGATCCATATTTTTGATGCACTAGTAAAGTGAACAAGATGCACACTCAGTACAAAACAGTGTGGCGCATGGTGTGGCTTAGTCGCAAAGTCTGTGGCGTCCCAGTAGGGGCTATTTGGTGTGATTTGAGAATAGGTGTATATGGGAACATCTGTATATCACTCTCTACCATGCCTAGCATTGATACGGATTCATCGTGCCATGTCAAGTACTGATTTATGTCCATATGTTGCAGTTTTCCTCTAGAGTTGTAGCCATAATAAATGTATTTTTGAAAGACAAAGATACATATGTATAAAATCTGTGCGTTTACCAAAGCAGCAAATAGAAGATAGACTGGTGAGAACAGCACTTGCTGTGATGACAATACATTGCTTTGTATAGTTACATCACCCTGCTGCTGTTTATGTGCTACTAACGTTCTGTGTTTGGCCTTATTTTGTATGTACTTAAGGCACAGAGGAAGATGTCATGAAATCAAAGAAGACTTTCCGAAGCCAGGCTGCAGTTAATCAAAATGCCGAAACGGAACTAATGCTGGAAGGAGATGATGATGCCGTTAGTCTGCTGCAAGAGAAGGAGATTGACAACCTCGCAGGTAGTCCATACGTTTCACATTAAGAGAAATGGATGATGACATGTGTGATATAACGTAGTAGTATATTTTCTGGTGACACAATAATAGGTGAGCACACTTTCCTGACTAACTGTGGAAACGGTTTGTAGTGTTCTCATATGTTGCCATATATTTGCCATTCAGATTGCTTCATTTGCAATATAAATTGTTTCACAGAACTATAATAATCTGCAAGTCTGTTCTGTAATATATTACCAGTACATATTGGGGGTTGGCAGCTTAAAATGGCATTGGAGGGGGAGCGGGAGGCGATGGGTGGACCAATCACAAGCTGCAACCTTATGATTGTGATTTAACATCCAGTTTGCCTCATGTAACCCCCCTCCCATTCCTTTCTGGGGTCCTCTGAACAAGAGAAGGGTTCTGCACTACCACCTGCACAAGGCTGATTACAGGGTTTGCAAAGGATCTACCATAGGAAAGGAAATAGCAAGCTACAATGTGTGACACCGCTGCCATGTGGCTGAGAGTATGCTTTTCTGTACTTCCAGCTATCACTGATTTATCTAATATTGTACTTTTACCCTTCTGTATTATAAGAATTATACTGCATCTAGTACCTTCATACATTTTACTTCAAGTGAAGCAAGGAGATTTTTATGTTTCATAATTGGATATTTCCCGTTTATACAATATCAGCCTGTATCAGTGATGGGGAATCTTTGACACTCCAGCTGTTGTTGAACTACACATCCCAGCATGCTCTGCTACCATTTTAGCATGGCCAAATAGCAAAACTGTAGCAGGGCATGCTGGAATGTGTAGTTCAACAACAGCTGGAGTTTCCCCATCACTGGGCTATATATCCTTTGACCTTGTGACCTCAGACATACACTGATAGTTTGCATCCTCAGTATCCAGCCTATAAGGTGTATATGTATATGTTTTCATACCCCCTAACTGATCAGATGATTTGCTTATTGGCAGATGGCAGGTAACATTGCTCTCCATGCACTAACCAGGCCATTGTACTAATTATTCCAGTTTGGCTTGTGCGCTGGGCTTATTTCATTTTCACTATAGGATCATGCTGTGATGTTTTATTTTATTTGAATTTTTTTTCTTGGACAGTCCTGGTCCTGTCTCTATAAGAAGGGGTGTACTACAATATGCCGGTGGTCGGGATCCCGGCCCCCAGCATACCGGTGCCGTGATCCCAAACCGCCGGTTTACCCCGTCAGCGGGGCAAGCGCAAAAGAGCCCCTTGCGGGCCCGCTGCGCTCGCCACGCTGCAGGCATGGTAATCTCCCTCCCCGGGGGGTGTCGTGGACACCCCAAGAGGGAAAATAGCTGCCGATATGCCTGCTGTCGGGATTCCGGTGCCGGTATGCTGAGCGTCGGGATCCCGACAGCCGGCATATCAAGTGCCACCCATAAGAAGTACAGCAGTGATTCAGTATCAGGTGCTCCTATTACTGCAGGAGTGACAGAATAAATCATTGTAAAAGGAAGACCATGTTACTTCCCATGATAATTCTATAGCCGACCCCAGACTCCAGGATAAGTACCCAGAGATGTGTGTCAATGCATTTGCGGACCCGCGATAAGGGCACTTACTGTGGATTTCTGCACCTCTCTCAGGCTTGAACAGAAATCCGTTTTAATTGCAGCCTGTTGTCCCTGCAAAATATAAAAAGGATCCAAAAGACTCCAGTCCATTATAGCTCCAAAACCAACGGTTTCCTAGTGATGATTATATATACCGGGTTCCACAAATATCCAGAGTACACTTGTAGGGCACACTAGTTTAAGCAGTATTAATAGATGAAAATTTAACTTTTATTGTTAGTTACTAAAATTGTGAATTATAAAATCTTAAACTGATTACAAATGAAAAAAAACTAATTATACAGTCGACGAGGAATCGGGCTACAAACACATGTGAGTGAGTTAAGAACAGTGGAGATACTATCTAACCGCTAACCGTAAAAGACAAATTTAATATAGGACTGTAGCCAGATAACTCATCTCTCAACAGCTGTGTCATTTTGTTTTTCATAATCATTGTTTAGCGTTTTATTATTCGGGATTTTAGTAATTCAAAATAAAAGTTTTATTTTAATTTATGAATACTGCGTAAACTGTGCCCAACATGAGAATACGTAGGTGTCTGTCTTTGGATATTTGTGGAATAGTTAATATCTTTTCTAGAGGGCACATCCCCTGAAAATCTGGTATTTTATTGATTAACTTGTTTATACGGAGTTGGTGTCAAGTACAACCACAATATTTTTCAAATAGATATTGATAGCCCTTTGCGGACTCCATAATTCTCTTTCCTTTATATATGCTTTGCTGTCTGTGGCTGTACATCTGTTGTGGAACCACAATTTGCAATAAGCCTCATAGTCCACCAACATCTGGCCTACAGGTATCCATGAGCTTACCACATCCCACTTCACGTTCCATCAGCTTCTGGAACGTCAAATGAAATTGCAGCATCTGCAACAAACTTTCTGCTAATAGTGTGATTTTATTGTACAGGAGTCTGTGATGAATGTATGGCGATAACAAGAACCGAGAGGGATAGAATAAATGCAACATTATATGGGGTCGATTCTTTTGTCATCAATGTGCTGTACATAGCATCGCTTGATGGCACATTGCTGGAGCCCATACATTGTCTATTTTCCCTCACAGTCATAGAGGTGGGTAGGAAAACCGGCAATGTGGTGGCCAAATATATGCACAGCCATATATTGTAGTGATGTACAGCGGCACATCACTGTTAATTGAATTGACTCCTATCTGTAATGCGCAATAATAAATGAAAACATAATGGGGGGAATTAAATTGTTATCGCCGCCTAATCTCCTGTATAAAGTGATGGGAGATCGATATTCAATTGATGCCCGTAATCGCGCCCATAACTGTCAGGTTTAGCTGCATAAAGCAGCTAAACCTGACTAAACTAATGAGCACGATCACAAAAAAAGTGCAGTTTGGGCGCCCAAACAGGTAACTTTTCTCACATTTCAATAGCTTTAATAGCTCCGTCATGCGTGCAGGAGAGTCAGCTGCCGGTGATAACAATTGAATTCCTCACAAAATGATATTCTCACTTCTCATATGTTCTAGGGGGTTTGGATATGGAATCCCGGTGGTCGGGATCCCGTAGATCAGAATACCGACATCAGGATCCCAGCCAGCAGCGGGGCGAACGTTGGAAAGGCCCTTGCAGGCTCGGTGGCTTACTATGCTCGCCCCAGGTTCAATTTCCACTCTATGGGTGTCGTGGACACCCATGAGTGGGAATAGCCTTGGTGCAGCTTTCGACATTCTTGGCGGGCGGTCTGTATTCTGACAGCCTGGATAGTAACTACGGCCCTCATTCCGAGTTGATCGGTCGCAAGGCGAATTTAGCAGAGTTACACACGCTAAGCCGCCGCCTACTGGGAGTGAATCTTAGCTTCTTAAAATTGCGACCGATGTATTCGCAATATTGCGATTACTAACTACTTAGCAGTTTCAGAGTAGCTCCAGACTTACTCTGCCTGTGCGATCAGTTCAGTGCTTGTCGTTCCTGGTTGACGTCACAAACACACCCAGCGTTCGCCCAGGCACTCCCACCGTTTCTCCGGCCACTCCTGCGTTTTTTCCGGAAACGGTAGCGTTTTCAGCCACACGCCCCTGAAACGCCGTGTTTCCGCCCAGTAACACCCATTTCCTGTCAATCACATTACGATCGCCGGAGCGAAGAAAAAGCCGTGAGTAAAAATACTTTCTTCATAGTAAAGTTACTTGGCGCAGTCGCAGTGCGAACTTTGCGCATGCGTACTAAGCGGATTTTCACTGCGATGCGATGAAAAAGAACGAGCGAACAACTCGGAATGAGGGCCAACATCCTGTTCTAGGTAGTGTTCGTTCTAGCACCCTGCACCTAATCAGCGAGGAGGACCTATTTTAATTTAAAGGGCAAAAGTTTAGTCGTGATGTATCGCCATGGGTCTGTGTGACGCACGGGACATTTGCATACATTCAAGAATGTGACATGTTTCTATACAACTAATAGTTTTTGTTTTCTGGTGTCCAACGGGTATATTCAATTAAGGTTGAAACTGCCGTCTTGTCGTAAAGACGGCAGTTTTCGACTTTTTGCAGGTCGGAAGGGGTTCTGACCTATTCAGTCCCCAGCATTTCCATTCGACAAGTTGGGGAAGTCGACTTGTCGAATAGCACGTGAATCGGCGGTATAGCTGCCGATTGACGTGCTTCTGAGGGAAATGGGGCCAAATTCGACAGATGGCCCCGTTTCCGACCATCTCAGTTCGAGTTAAAAAAAAGCTGAACTGAGATGAGGGACTTGAGAGGAGGAGATGGGGGAGAGCCGCGGGCAGACAGTGGACAGCAGCGCTATAGCACAGCGCTGCAGGAGGATGTGTCATAGCCGCCGCTCACAACAGCGTCCACCCGGCTCCAGCACGTGAGGTCCCGCTTGCTGGAGTCGGGTGGCTGCTGCCGTGAGGTCTGGCGGCTGTGCCGCATCCTCCTACAGCGCTACTGTCTCCCGTCTGCCCGCGGCTCTCCCCCCTCTCCGGTCCCTTATCTCAATTCGGCTTTTTTAAAGTCGAATTGAGATGGGCTTTGAATAGCCCTTGTCGGATCCATTCCGACAAATGCATGTCGGAATAGATCCGACACTAATTGAATATACCCCCAAGTCTTAAATACTGTGTTGGTAGAAAAAATGTACACCAGAAAAAAATTCACTACAGTAAAATGTTCCTTCTGGAAGTAATAAAAACTCTGTGTGACACAGGGGACTGGTGTATAATTTCTACCAACAAAGTATCTAATACTTGGACACCAGAAAATGAAAAATATTTGTGGTATAGAAACATGTCACGTTCTTGAATGTATGTAACTGTCCCGTGTGTCACACAGACCCATAGCGATACATCACGTCTAAAATTATGCATTTAAAAATCAAAATATGCCCCCCTCACTGATTAGGTGCAGGGTGCTAGAATGAGCGCTGGTTCTAGGTATCAAATGGTTCTAAAATGTGTAATGTATTTATTTTATTTTGTTTCAATCCATTTTCGCAGATCTCTGACCCCACCCTGCTAAAGTCAGTTATAGTAAATGGAAGTCCACACTAGTATTTATTCAGCTCATTTATACATTGGCAGGATTATTGTTATGGTTATTTCCACTATAAGGCGACAGAAGAACAATTATTTGCAAATCATTTTATTAATTGCAGCATGTGAATATAAAATGGAATATAAATGGATAAGAGATTTTTTTATTTTTTGTCCAAGATTTTAACGGTCAATATACAGAAAAAAATAGGTCTATGTTCTGATTGGGATATTACATATTTATATTGAGCTACTAGTTGGGTATTTGCAATAGACAGTCCTATATAATAAAAGGCTAACATTGCTCCTCACCTCTATGGGGGGAATTCAAGTGTTTTGCATATCGGCTGCATCAATGTAGCAATTCAAGTGTTGCTTCGTTTGGGCGTGCACACCAGCTGCCGTTGACATTACTGTTATGTTGTTCCGTCAGAAATCAATAGGTGCAAAATTAAATGCAAATAGGAAATACACACACACATATAATAGTATACATTTTAGCCAGCAATTAACCTACCAGTGTGTTTCGGAACACATTCATACTATACAATTATATACACAGTAGTACAGACACTACGCAAGAAATGATTCTGTATAGCGACATGTAAATCTATTCAGCAGTGTTTACAGCAAGTCCCTATATCTGATGAATGCTTTATTCTGTAATCTCTGCTGGATAACTTTACACATCTATATATTGAGCTGATTCCTGCATTGTACTATTGTATTCATTTTGTTGTTGATTTTACCATGATGGTTTGGTGCTGACCTCCTGGAAAGAGTAAGCTCTAGGGGCAGACGTGACAGCCGGGAATTCACCCTCAGACCTCATACCCACTGACGTCCGTTTCATGCCAAGCACTGTCATTGAATTCATGGTTGCGGTGTCATCTGGTGTTAATCCCTACCGTCACTTTTATCTGAATGCATCCTGCTCAATTCACTTTTGTTTACTGTAATGCTGGGCATACTTTTTGTAATTTTTGGCCCGATCTGTTGATGATTAGCAGATAATCGCCTAGTGTATGACCATGAGCAATTAGCGATGACCAGACAGTCTTCAAACGTGCCCAACTGATTGGATCTGAATTGACGTTTCCCCCTTTTCCCTCACACGGCAGGGACTGGGGAAACGTGTCCTCTCCAGGGGAGGAACTCCAATATCGTGGCTGTACACTGTGATATATCTCAGTGTATGCCCCCGATATCTGATGGGTGTCAGGCTGTCCGTTTGGCAGATATTTTGTCTGAAAACAGAAGGAGATAGAAAGATGTTGTCTTTTAAATGTCGCACTTCAGAATTGTGTGTTTGCGTGTGTTATTATTATGCCTTAATTAATGTATAATAACACCAACGCACAATTTAAGAATATAATATATTTAAAATAGGAATTATTACACAGTGGGAAGCTTGTCATTTGTAATACACTTTCTATTTTCACAACCTTTGATCACAATTCTGTGTGTTCATTTAAGGTTTAAACTATCATAATAAAAGTTACATTTTATTTCAGTTCTGTAGCGCACCATTTCTCTTTTTGTTTGGACTATATACTACTTGTCACTAGGCAGTACCCCTGAATCAAATAATACTTGTGGAAATAATAATACGGACATTTAATTAAGCGTTTTACCACTTTATTATAGTTCCTTCTCTTTTTGTTCAAAATTAGAGGATTTATCTGAGAGTGTATGCCCAGCATTAGTAAGCACTGTTGTTTAAGTGGCGTCTGACGTGCAGAACACGACTGAAAAATCTATTAATAGCCATATCTACATGCTTTTTTACTGGCAACTTGAACTTGGGTTTATTAATGCAAGGTGAATGCCCACTGGTGTAAGGCCAAAGTCTTCCTCCATCAGCCCTGCGTGTAGAGCGCTTCCTGTCATGTGACTTCCTCCAATTCTCTTTCCATTAGGTTTAATATTGCAGTTGTTTAAGTTGAAACATTGACAAATATAAAATGAAAGTTAAAGTTTTATTTGTTACATATTTCTGTTTCAGCTTTAGCGCCTTTGGTTCCCAGACTGCTTACATCAAGAGGCAAGTTTCGTAGCATTTAGCAAATTCCCTAATATACTGTCATGGTGAATCACATTGATCAGTACTAAATCTTCTGTCCTGAGTCTAGATGAGATCATTAAACTTACACTAGTTAACTCTGCAATCTCTGGTGTACAATTCACTAACCACCATTTCCTAAATGATAAATCTGCTAATATATTCTGGCTGATGTTTTACTGCAGTATAAACCAAAGCTTCTGATTCTTATGTACTTGTGAATATACGGGAGAAAATGGTGTTCACTTAGAACTTAGTGTTATCAAGAAAATCAAATTGTTGTTGAGCAGTTGTGTGACACCAATTCGTCTAATGGGACATTCAGAAATCTAGCCCCAATATTTAGTTGCAGTAGGAAGACTGCAATACAAATCACCTGGGATTCTTCCTGCAGGTACTCTGTTACCATCATAGGCGTGCGCAGCACATTTTATTAGGGGGAGCACCGTCGGAGGGGTGTGTCTAGCACCGCCTTTTGGGCTTGTCTAGCACCATCTATTGATGGTCAACGCAATATAAAATATCCACCCTTGTACCAATCCTAATAAAGCAGATACATTGTCAGATGTTGTGTGCACCAAACAAACACCCCTGATGGCACTAACTGCAATTACACTGCTCCTCC
This sequence comes from Pseudophryne corroboree, assembly GCF_028390025.1. Taxonomy (NCBI): domain Eukaryota; kingdom Metazoa; phylum Chordata; class Amphibia; order Anura; family Myobatrachidae; genus Pseudophryne; species Pseudophryne corroboree. The sequence goes on from NC_086445.1 coordinate 148,904,840, forward strand.
TCAGCCTGGTCTGGCTCCCCCTCTCTTTCTTCTGCAAGCTGCAGCAGCTTACTTACAAGTCAGTCACTCACTGACACTGACAGTCGCAGACTAGTACTGCTGCTGCTGGAAAAACGAGTGACGTGTCAATGCTGCTGCCGACCGCCTGCCAGTATTGAACTTGTCTTCCTAAGAGGAACGCTGTCTGCATGCTGATCCTCATCAGTGGCTGGCATTGGCATAGCATAGAAGGAGAGAGGTGGGCATGTGGCGGGTGGCCGTGGCAGTGGCACCCTTGATTAACCCAGGCGTCCGGTCAGTAATGCAGTCCTGATAGGGTGCAGTGCAGAGGGGACAGTAATCAGCCTGCTCTGTGATCGCTGCATCAGGCATGTGACATCGGGGTGCCGTACATTAGGGGGTGCCTGTGCGCACCAGGCACCCCCCCTGCGCACACCTATGGTTACCATGACAGTGAGTAGCAGAGTGGGCAGCAGTGCTCTTTCCCATTGTCCGTCACTGTGGACCAGGAGCAGGGGTAAGGATAGTCTCTGCCATGCTTAGTACTGTGCTTCCTGAGACAAGGTTATCACCCAACTTCTTGAGTGGAGCAGCCACTCTTACCCCAGACGTAAGAGCCTTAATAATACCACTGTAACAAATATTCTGCACAATGCAAAATATTTACATTTTCAACTCTGACCTTTTAAGAAGAGGTCATTTGTTATGGTTTTAAATGCTGGACCACACATAAGCAAATGCCTACTTTATTTTTATCTACGAATTCTGACCATACACTGAACGATGATCTTTCAGGTCAGCCAATGAAAAAACCTATACATGGAACAATTGTTATTCAGTGTATGGGCATGAGTGATAATCGTTCGCAACATAAAAAAGTATAATTGGGTTTGGTAATCAAACTTGTGTGATTGTCTTGACTGTCAAACATCCAATTCCATGCTGTGAAGTGCAGGTGGTACACATACATCTTGCAGGGTATGGAGGCACGTCCTCTTCAGTGGCAGATTTCCCTCGAGGCACGTGCCTAGGGCAGCACTTGCTGGGGATGGCCAAATGATTATTTCTCTGACGTCCTAAGTGGATGCTGGGACTACGTAAGGACCATGGGGAATAGCGGCTCCGCAGGAGACTGGGCACAACTAAAGAAAGCTTTAGGACTACCTGGTGTGCACTGGCTCCTCCCTCTATGACCCTCCTCCAGACCTCAGTTAGAATCTTGTGCCCGGCTGAGCTGGATGCACACTAGGGGCTCTCCTGAGCTCCTAGAAAAGAAAGTATATTTTAGGTGTTTTTTTTTCAGTGAGATCTGCTGGCAACAGACTCACTGCTACGAGGGACTAAGGGGAGAAGAAGCGAACCTACCTGACTGGAGATAGTTTGGGCTTCTTAGGCTACTGGACACCATTAGCTCCAGAGGGATCGAACACAGGACCCGACCTCGATCGTTCGGTCCCGGAGCCGCGCCACCGTCCCCCTTACAGAGCCAGAAGCATGAAGATGGTCCTGGAAATCGGCGGCAGAAGACTTCGGTCTTCAACAAGGTAGCGCACAGCACTGCAGCTGTGCGCCATTGCTCCTCATGCACACCTCACACTCCGGTCACTGATGGGTGCAGGGCGCCTTGGGGGGGTGCGCCCTGAGCAGCAATATGAATACCTTGGCTGGCAAAAAAATCACAATATATAGTCCCAGAGGCTATATATGTGATAAATACCCCTGCCAGAATCCATAAAAAAAGCGGGAGAAAAGTCAGCCGAAAAAGGGGCGGGGCTATCTCCCTCAGCACACTGGCGCCATTTTTTCTTCACAGTGCAGCTGGAAGACAGCTCCCCAGGCTCTCCCCTGTAGTTTTCAGGCTCAAAGGGTTAAAAAGAGAGGGGGGGCACCAAATTTAGGCGCAATATTGTGTATACAAGCAGCTATTGGGGGAAAAATCACTCAGTTATAGTGTTGATCCCTGCATTATATAGCGCTCTGGTGTGTGCTGGCATACTCTCTCTCTGTCTCCCCAAAGGACTTTGTGGGGTCCTGTCTTCAGTCAGAGCATTCCCTGTGTGTGTGCGGGGTGTTGGTACGGCTGTGTCGACATGTTTGAGGAGGAAGGTTACGTGGAGGCGGAGCAGATGCCGATAAATGTGATGTCGCCCCCTGTGGGGCCGACACCAGAGTGGATGGATAAGTGGAAGGTATTAACCGACAGTGTCAACTCCTTATGTAAAGGGCTGGATGACGTAACAGCTATGGGACAGCCGGCTTCTCAGTCCGCGCCTGCCCAGGCGTCTCAAAGGCCATCAGGGGCTCAAAAACGCCCGCTACCTCAGATGGCAGATACAGATGTCGACACGGAGTCTGACTCCAGTGTCGACGAGGTTGAGACATATACACAATCCACTAGGAACATCCGTTGCACTCGGCAATGAAAAATGTGTTACACATTTCTGACATTAACCCAAATACCACAAAAAAGGGGTTTTATGTTTGGGGAGAAAAAGCAGCCAGTGTTTTGTTCCCCCATCAGATGAGTGAATGAAGCGTGGGTTCCCCCGATAAGAAACTGGTAATTTCTAAAATGTTACTTATGGCGTACCCTTTCCCGCCAGAGGATAGGTCACGTTGGGAGATATCCCCTAGGGTGGATAAGGCGCTCACACGTTTGTCAAAAAAGGTGGCACTGCCGTCTTAGGATACGGCCACTTTGAAGGAGCCTGCTGTTAAAAAGCAGAAGGCTATCCTGAAGTCTGTATATACACACTCAGGTACTATACTGAGACCTGCAATTGCCTCAGCATGGATAGTGCTGCTGCAGCGTGGTCTGATACCCTGTCAGATAATATTGATACCCTATACAGGGATACTATTTTGCTAACCATAGAGCATATTAAAGACGTCGTCTTATATATATGAGGGATGCACAGAGGGATATTTGCCGGCTGGCATCCAAAAGTTAATGCAATGTCCATTCTGCCAGGAGGGTATTAGGGACCCGGCAGTGGACAGGTGATGCTGACTTTAAAAGGCACATGGAGATTCTGCCTTATGAGGGTGAGGAATTGTTTGGGGATGGTCTCTGGGACCTCGTATCCACAGCAACAGCTGGGAAGAAAATTTTTTACCTCAGGTTCCTCACAGCCTAAGAAAGCACCGTATTATCAGGTACAATCCTTTCGGCTTCAGAAAAGCGAGCGGGTCAAAGGCGCTTCTTTTCTGCACAGAGACAAGGGAAGAGGGAAAAAGCTGCACCAGACAGCCAGTTCCCAGGATCAAAAATCTTCCCCCGCTTCATCTGAGTAAACCGCATGACGCTGGGGCTCCACAGGTGGAGCCAGGTGCGGTGGGGGCGCGTCTCGGGAATTTCAGCGACCAGTGGGCTCGCTCACAGGTGAATCCCTGGGTTCTGCAAGTAGTATCACAGGGATACAAGCTGGAGTTCGAGGCGACTCCCCCTCGCCGTTACCTCAAATCAGCCTTGCCTGCTGCCCTCGGAGAAAGGGGAGGTAGTACTGGCGGCAATTCACAAGCTGTACGTCCAGCAGGTGATAATCAAGGTACCCCTCCTTCAAAAAGGCCGGGGTTACTATTCCACAATGTTTGTGGTACCGAAACCAGACGGTTCGGTGAGACCCATTCTAAAATTGAAATCTTTGAACACTTATATACGAAGGTTCAAGTTAAAAATGGAATCGCTCACGGCGGTGATTGCAAGCCTGGACAAAGGGGATTACATGGTATCACTGGACATCAAGGATGCTTACCTGCATGTCCCCATTTACCCTCCTCACCAGGAGTACCTCAAAATTGTGGTACAGGACTGTCATTACCAATTCCAGACGTTGCCGTTGGTCTGTCCCCGGCACCGAGGGTATTCACCAAGGTAATGGCTGAAATGATGATACTCCTTCGAAAAAAGGGAGTTATAATTATCCCGTACTTGGACGATCTCCTTATAAAGGCGAGGTCCAGGGAGCAGTTGTTGGTCGGAGTAGCACTATCTCGGGAAGTGCTACAACAGCACGGCTGGATTCTGAATATTCCAAAGTCGCAGCTGGTTCCTACGACGCGTATTCTGTTCCTGGGTATGGTTCTGGACACAGAACAGGAAAAAGTGTTTCTCCCGGAGGAGAAGGCCAAGGAGTTGTCATCTCTAGTCAGAGACATCCTAAAATAAATACAGGTGTCGGTGCATCAATGCACGCGAGTCCTGGGAAAGATGGTAGCTTCTTACGAAGAAAATCCATTCGGCAGGTTCCATGCAAGGATCTTCCAGTGGGATCTGTTGGACAAGTGGTCCGGGTCGCATCTTCAGATGCATCGGCTGATAACCCTGTCTCCTAGGGCCAGGGTGTCGCTGTTGTGGTGGCTGCAGAGTGCTCATCTTCTAGAGGGCCGTAGATTCGGCATACGGGACTGGGTCCTGGTGACCACGGATGCCAGCCTTCGAGGCTGGGGGGCAGTCACACAGGGAAGAAACTTCCAAGGACTATGGTCGAGTCAGGAGACTTCCCTACACATAAATATTCGGGAACTAAGGGCCATTTACAATGCCCTAAGTCAGGCTAGACCCCTGCTTCAACACCAGCCGGTGCTGATCCAGTCAGACAACATCACGGCGGTCGCCCATGTAAAACAACAGGGCGGCACAAGAAGCAGGATGGCGATGGCAGAAGCCACAAGGATTTTCCGATGGGCGGAAAATTATGTGTTAGCACTGTTAGCAGTGTTCATTCCCGGAGTGGACAACTGGGAAACAGACTTTCTCAGCAGGCACGACCTCCACCCGGGAGAGTGGGGACTTCATCCAGAAGTCTTCCAAATGATTGTACACCATTGGGAAAGGCCGCAGGTGGACATGTCGGCGTCCCGCCTCAACAAAAAGCTAAAAATATATTGCGCCAGGTCAAGGGACCCTCAGGCGATAGCTTTGGACGCTCTGGTAACACCGTGGGTGTACCAGTCGGTGTATGTGTTCCCTCCTCTGCCTCTCATACCCAAGGTACTGAGAATAATAAGAAGGAGAGGAGTACGAACTATATTCGTGGTTCCGGATTGGCCAAGAAGAGCTTGGTACCCAGAACTTCAAGAAATGATCTCAGGGGACCCATGGCCTCTGCCGCTCAGACAGGACCTGCTGCAGCAGGGGCCCTGTCTGTTCCAAGACTTACCGCGGCTGCGTTTGACGGCATGGCGGTTGAACACCGGATCCTAAAGGAAAAAGGCATTCCGGAGGAAGTCATTCCTACTCTGATTAAGGCTAGGAAAGATGTGATCGCAAAACATTATCACCGCATATGGCGAAAATATGTTGCTTGGTGTGAGGCCAGGAAGGCCCCAACGGAGGAATTTCAACTGGGTCGATTTCTGCACTTCCTACAGTCAGGAGTGACTATGGGCCTACAATTGGGTTCCATTAAGGTCCAGATTTCGGCTCTGTACATTTTCTTCCAAAAATGAACTGGCTTCACTGCCTGAAGTTCAGACTTTTGTTAAGGGAGTGCTGCATATTCAGCCCCCGTTTGTGCCTCCAGTGGCACCGTGGGATCTCAACGTGGTGTTGGATTTCCTGAAGTCGCATTGGGTTGAGCCACTTAAATCCGTGGAGCTAAAATACCTCACGTGGAAAGTGGTCATGCTGTTGGCCTTGGCGTCGGCCAGGCGTGTATCAGAATTGGCGGCTTTGTCATGCAAAGGCCCTTATCTGATTTTTTTATATGGATAGGGCGGATTTGAGGACTCGTTCCCAATTCCTTCCTAAGGTGGTATCAGCTTTTCATGTGAACCAACCTATTGTGGTGCCTGCGGCTACTTGCGACTTGGAGGACTCCAAGTTACTGGACATAGTCAGGGCCCTGAAAATATATGTTTCCAGGACGGCTGGAGTCAGGAAAACTGACTCGCTATTTATCCTGTATGCACCCAACAAGCTGGGTGCTCCTGCTTCTAAGCAGACTATTGCTCGCTGGATTTGTAGCACGATTCAACTTGCACATTCTGCGGCTGGACTGCCGCACCCTAAATCTGTAAAAGCCCATTCCACGAGGAAAGTGGGCTCTTCTTGGGCGGCTGCCCGAGGGGTCTCGGCTTTACAACTTTGCCGAGCTGTTACTTGGTCGGGTTCAAACACTTTTGCAAGAGTCTGCAAGTTTGATACCCTGGCTGAGGAGGACCTAGAGTTGCTCATTCGGTGCTGCAGAGTCATCCGCACTCTCCCGCCCGTTTGGGAGCTTTGGTATAATCCCCATGGTCCTTACGGAGTTCCAGCATCCACTTAGGACGTCAGAGAAAATAAGATTTTACTCACCGGTAAATCTATTTCTCGTAGTCCGTAGTGGATGCTGGGCGCCCGTCCCAAGTGCGGATTGTCTGCAATACTTGTATATAGTTATTGTTTAACTAAAGGGTTATTGTTGAGCCATCTGTTGAGAGGCTCAGTTATATTTCATACTGTTAACTGGGTATTGTATCACGAGTTATACGGTGTGATTGGTGTGGCTGGTATGAGTCTTACCCGGGATTCAAAATCCTTCCTTATTGTGTCAGCTCTTCTGGGCACAGTATCCTAACTGAGGTCTGGAGGAGGGTCATAGAGGGAGGAGTCAGTGCACACCAGGTAGTCCTAAAGCTTTCTTTAGTTGTGCCCAGTCTCCTGCGGAGCCGCTATTCCCCATGGTCCTTACGGAGTCCCAGCATCCACTACGGACTACGAGAAATAGATTTACCGGTGAGTAAAATCTTATTTTTTTTCTCCTGCAGGGTCCACAGGGTACATTGAGACATGATTGAGCGACAGCGGATTTGCATCAAACTGTCAAAGCTTTTCGGACTCCCAGTATGCAACGGGCCCGTCCATATATCCTGCCTGCTGGCTCAGACAAATCAGTTTTTTGTTTAGTGCAGCAGGATCCAGTTCATGGTCAGAAGGCTGCTTTTTTTTTTAGCAGCCATAAGCTTTCTTATTTTAGTTTTATAGTCTTACTTTTTTTTCCGAGTGATCTTTCTAAAAAGCGTCTTATACGTACCTTAGAGTCGCTCCAACAACTCCCCGCTGGGTCGCAACAACGCTTACCCATGAGTAAAGTGCTGTTTCGGCGGGCGTCTGTGTCTGATATACTACCAGGTCCAGCAGACGTTACCAGGCTGTGGCCGGAGCACGGGGAGAAGGTAAGGCATCGGTTCCGCTTAGAGGGGGAACGCGGACACAGCCGCACTGTTTGGGGATGAGACTACCAAACATTCGCTGATGCGGCTGCCACGGAGAGTGCACCAGTGCTGGGCCTTAGGGATCATAGGCTCCAGGGGTAGTATGAGGCTGCGATTCCTAGGGTTGATGTAAGCAGTGGGGAGTCAGGTGCTCCCCTGGTCGCCCCTCTCCCTGATTCATGACCAGTTTTCTCCGAGTCTCCCGCCATGAACTGTTTTCCCGCTTCCGTCTGAGACACTGTGTACTAAGGGGACCCAGTCGCAGTATAGGCGGCTGTGTAACTGGTGCGTCAGTGTTAACTTGGGCGTCTGTGTTCACTATAGGTTCACGGAGCGATTGTGTACGCTAGTAGCGTCTGGATCTACTCAGCGTTCACAAACGTATTGATCGGTCCTGGGAGCGGGGTGAGTCTCCCTGTATCCCACTCTACTGAGCTGGGTAATACAGCACTAAGTCTCTATCTACCTTTGAGTATGAATAGTTACATAAAGTGCCTGATGCATATGAGTCTGATAACTATTGCTGTGGTTTTATTTTGGTGTGCAACTGAATACGTTTAAAACTCCTATATAAGGTATTGCAGTAATATGTTTCTCCTACATACTTAGTTGTATTTGTAGTTGATTATGTGCTCCTATTGCTTATTATGCTAACGTATAACCTGTGACTGACTGCTAGTGTGATTGCTGACTTTACTATAAAATTACCTCAGTTTTTCTGTGTATTTCGATCCTCAATGCTGGTGCAAAGCAGGGTAGGGTCGGATTGTATGTCACCTTAACAAATTTTAAAGGGATTACAGTCACAAATTGTGTAATAACACTGTAAAGGTGTTTGATTTATTTATCATGTCTTAGAGCGGCAAGGGTGAGGAAAATGCACTTTCTCTGACGTCCTAAGTGGATGCTGGGGACTCCGTAAGGACCATGGGGAATAGCGGCTCCGCAGGAGACAGGGCACAAAAGTAAAAGCTTTAGGATCAGGTGGTGTGCACTGGCTCCTCCCCCTATGACCCTCCTCCAAGCCTCAGTTAGGTTTTTGTGCCCGGCCGAGAAGGGTGCAATCTAGGTGGCTCTCCTAAAGAGCTGCTTAGAGTAAAAGTTTTGTTTGGTTTTTTATTTTCAGTGAGTCCTGCTGGCAACAGGCTCACTGCAACGAGGGACTTAGGGGAGAAGAAGTGAACTCACCTGCGTGCAGGATGGATTGGCTTCTTAGGCTACTGGACACTAGCTCCAGAGGGACGATCACAGGTACAGCCTGGATGGGTCACCGGAGCCGCGCCGCCGACCCCCTTGCAGATGCTGAAGAGAGAAGAGGTCCAGAAATCGGCGGCTGAAGACTTCCCAGTCTTCTTAAGGTAGCGCACAGCACGGCAGCTGTGCGCCATTGCTCTCAGCACACTTCACACCAACGGTCACTGAGGGTGCAGGGCGCTGGGGGGGGCGCCCTGGGCAGCAATGAAAGTACCTATGCTGGCTAAAAATACATCACATATAGCCTCTGGGGCTATATGGATGTATTTAACCCCTGCCAGGTTGTCAGAAAAACGGGAGAAGAAGCCCGCCGAAAAGGGGGCGGGGCCTATTCTCCTCAGCACACAGCGCCATTTTCCTACACAGCTCCGCTGCTAGGAAGGCTCCCAGGCTCTCCCCTGCACTGCACTACAGAAACAGGGTTAAAACAGAGAGGGGGGGCATTTTGGTGGCGATATTATAATATATTAAGATGCTATAAGGGAAAACACTTATATAAGGTTGTCCCTGTATAATTATAGCGTTTTGGTGTGTGCTGGCAAACTCTCCCTCTGTCTCCCCAAAGGGCTAGTGGGGTCCTGTCCTCTATCAGAGCATTCCCTGTGTGTGTGCTGTGTGTCGGTACGTGTGTGTCGACATGTATGAGGACGAGGTTGGTGAGGTGGCGGAGCAATTGCCTGTAATGGTGATGTCACTCTCTAGGGAGTCGACACCGGAATGGATGGCTTATTTAGGGAACTACGTGATAATGTCAACACGCTGCAAGGTCGGTTGACGACATGAGACGGGCGGCAAACCAATTAGTACCTGTCCAGGCGTCTCAAACACCGTTAGGGGCTTTAAAACGCCCATTACCTCAGTCGGTCGACACAGACACGGACACTGACTCCAGTGTCGACGGTGAAGAAAACGTATTTTCCATTAGGGCCACACGTTACATGTTAAGGGCAATGAAGGAGGTGTTACATATTTCTGATACTACAAGTACCACAAAAAAGGGTATTATGTGGGGTGTGAAAAAAACTACCTGTAGTTTTTCCTGAATCAGATAAATTAAATGAAGTGTGTGATGATGCGTGGGTTTTCCCCGATAGAAAATTATTGGCGTTATACCCTTTCCCGCCAGAAGTTAGGGCACGTTGGGAAACACCCCCTAGGGTGGATAAGGCGCTCACACGCTTATCAAAACAAGTGGCGTTACCGTCTCCAGATACGGCCGCCCTCAAGGAGCCAGCTGATAGGAGGCTGGAAAATATCCTAAAAAGTATATACACACATACTGGTGTTATACTGCGACCAGCGATCGCCTCAGCCTGGATGTGCAGCGCTGGGGTGGCTTGGTCGGATTCCCTGACTGAAAATATTGATACCCTTGACAGGGACAGTATTTTATTGACTATAGAGCATTTAAAGGATGCATTTCTATATATGCGAGATGCACAGAGGGATATTTGCACTCTGGCATCAAGAGTAAGTGCGATGTCCATGTCTGCCAGAAGATGTTTATGGACACGACAGTGGTCAGGTGATGCGGATTCCAAACGGCACATGGAAGTATTGCCGTATAAAGGGGAGGAGTTATTTGGGGTCGGTCCATCGGACCTGGTGGCCACGGCAACAGCTGGAAAATCCACCTTTTTTTACCCCAAGTCACATCTCAGCAGAAAAAGACACCGTCTTTTCAGCCTCAGTCCTTTCGTCCCCATAAGGGCAAGCGGGCAAAAGGCCAGTCATATCTGCCCAGGGGTAGAGGAAAGGGAAGAAGACTGCAGCAGGCAGCCCCTTCCCAGGAACAGAAGCCCTCCACCGCTTCTGCCAAGTCCTCAGCATGACGCTGGGGCCGTACAAGCGGACTCAGGTGCGGTGGGGGGTCGTCTCAAGAGTTTCAGCGCGCAGTGGGCTCACTCGCAAGTGGACCCCTGGATCCTACAAGTAGTATCCCAGGGGTACAGATTGGAGATTCGAGACGTCTCCCCCTCGCAGGTTCCTGAAATCTGCTTTACCAACGTCTCCCTCCGACAGGGAGGCAGTATTGAAAACAATTCACAAGCTGTATTCCCAGCAGGTGATAATCAAAGTACCCCTCCTACAACAAGGAAAGGGGTATTACTCCACACTATTTGTGGTACTGAAGCCAGACGGCTCGGTGAGACCTATTCTAAATCTGAAATCTTTGAACACTTACATACAAAGGTTCAAATCAAGATGGAGTCACTCAGAGCAGTGATAGCGAACCAGGAAGAAGGGGACTATATGGTGTCCCTGGACATCAAGGATGCTTACCTCCATGTCCCAATTTGCCCTTCTCACCAAGGGTACCTCAGGTTCGTGGTACAGAACTGTCATTATCAGTTTCAGACGCTGCCGTTTGGATTGTCCACGGCACCCCGGGTCTTTACCAAGGTAATGGCCGAAATGATCAAAGAAAAGGCGTCTTAATTATCCCTTACTTGGACGATCTCCTGATAAGGGCAAGGTCCAGAGAACAGTTGGAGGTCGGAGTAGCACTATCTCAAGTAGTTCTACGACAGCACGGGTGGATTCTAAATATTCCAAAATCGCAGCTGATTCCGACGACACGTCTGCTGTTCCGAGGGATGATTCTGGACACAGTCCAGAAAAAGGTGTTTCTCACGGAGGAGAAAGCCAGGGAGTTATCCGAGCTAGTTAGGAACCTCCTAGAACCAGGCCAAGTGTCAGTGCATCAATGCACAAGAGTCCTGGGAAAAATGGTGGCTTCTTACGAAGCGATTCCATTCGGCAGATTTCACGCAAGAATTTTTCAGTGGGATCTGCTGGACGAATGGTCCGGATCGCATCTTCAGATGCATCAGCGGATAATCCTGTCTCCAAGGACAAGGGTGTCTCTTCTGTGGTGGCTGCAGAGTGCTCATCTACTAGAGGGCAGCAGATTCGGCATTCAGGACTGGGTCCTGGTGACCACGGATGCCAGCCTGAGAGGCTGGGGAGCAGTCACACAGGGAAGAAATTTCCAAGGAGTGTGGTCAAGTCTGGAGACTTCTCTCCACATAAATATACTGGAGCTAAGGGCAATTTACAATGCTCTGAGCCTAGGAAGACCTCTGCTTCAAAGTCAACCGGTGCTGATCCAGTCGGACAACATCACGGCAGTCGCCCACGTAAACAGACAGGGCGGCACAAGAAGCAGGAGGGCAATGGCAGCAAGGATTCTTCGCTGGGCGAAAAATCATGTGATAACACTGTCAGCGGTGTTCATTCCGGGAGTGGACAACTGGGAAGCAGACTTCCTCAGCAGGCACGACCTCCACCCGGGAGAGTGGGGACTTCATCTGGAAGTCTTCCTCATGATTGTGAACCGTTGGGAAAGACCAAAGGTGGACATGATGGCGTCCCGTCTGAACAAAAAAAAAAAAAAAAAACTGGACAGGTATTGCGCCAGGTCAAGAGACCCTCAGGCAATAGCTGGGACGCTCTGGTAACACCGTGGGTGTACCAGTCGGTGTATGTGTTCCCTCCTCTGCCTCTCATACCCAAGGTACTGAGAATTATAAGACGGAGAGGAGTAAGAACTATACTCGTGTCTCCGGATTGACCAAGAAGGACTTGGTACCCGGAACTTCAAGAGATACTAAGAAGGGACTTGCTTCAGCAAGGATCATGTCTGTTCCAAGACTTACCGCGGCTGCGTTTGACGGCATCGCGGTTGAACGCCGGATCCTAAGGGAAAAAGGCATTCCGGAAGAGGTCATCCCTACCCTGGTCAGAGCCAGGAAGGAGGTGACCGCACAACATTATCACCGCATTTGGCGAAAATATGTTGCATGGTGTGAGGCCAGGAAGGCCCCCACGGAGGAATTTCAACTCGGTCGATTCCTGCATTTCCTGCAAACAGGAGTGTCTATGGGCCTCAAATTTGGGTCCATTAAGGTTCAAATTTCGGCCCTGTCGATTTTCTTCCAGAAAGAATTGGCTTCAGTTCCTGAAGTCCAGAAGTTTGTCAAGGGAGTACTGCATATACAACCCCTTTTGTGCCTCCAGTGGCACTGTGGGATCTCAACGTAGTTCTGGGATTCCTCAAATCACATTGGTTTAAACCGCTCAAATCTGTGGATTTGAAATATCTCACATGGAAAGTGACCATGCTGTTGGCCCTGGCCTCGGCCAGGCGAGTGTCAGAATTGGCGGCTTTGTCTCACAAAAGCCCATATCTGATTGTCCATTCGGACAGGGCAGAGCTGCGGACTCGTCCCCAGTTTCTCCCTAAGGTGGTGTCAGCGTTTCACCTGAACCAGCTTATTGTGGTACCTGCGGCTACTAAGGACTTGGAGGACTCCAAGTTGCTAGATGTTGTCAGGGCCCTGAAAATATATATTTCCAGGACGGCTGGAGTCAGGAAAACTGACTTGCTGTTATCCTGTATGCACTCAACAAACTGGGTGCTCTTGCTTCTAAGCAGACGATTGCTAGTTGGATGTGTAGTACAATTCAGCTTGCACATTCTGTGGCAGGCCTGCCACAGCCAAAATATGTAAATGCCCATTCCACAAGGAAGGTGGGCTCATCTTGGGCGGCTGCCCGAGGGGTCTCGGCTTTACAACTTTGCCGAGCTGCTACTTGGTCAGGGGCAAACACGTTTGCAAAATTTTACAAATTTGATACCCTGGCTGAGGAGGACCTGGAGTTCTCTCATTCGGTGCTGCAGAGTCATCCGCACTCTCCCGCCCGTTTGGGAGCTTTGGTATAATCCCCATGGTCCTTACGGAGTCCCCAGCATCCACTTAGGACGTCAGAGAAAATAAGAATTTACTTACCGATAATTCTATTTCTCGTAGTCCGTAGTGGATGCTGGGCGCCCATCCCAAGTGCGGATTGTCTGCAATACTTGTACATAGTTATTGTTACAAAAATCGGGTTATTATTGTTGTGAGCCATCTTTTCAGAGGCTCCGCTGTTATCATGCTGTTAACTGGGTTCAGATCACAGGTTGTACAGTGTGATTGGTGTGGCTGGTATGAGTCTTACCCGGGATTCAAAATCCTTCCTTATTGTGTACGCTCGTCCGGGCACAGTATCCTAACTGAGGCTTGGAGGAGGGTCATAGGGGGAGGTGCCAGTGCACACCACCTGATCCTAAAGCTTTTACTTTTGTGCCCTGTCTCCTGCGGAGCCGCTATTCCCCATGGTCCTTACGGAGTCCCCAGCATCCACTACGGACTACGAGAAATAGAATTATCGGTAAGTAAATTCTTATTTTCCACAGCAGCACCAACACTCATTGATGTTGCCTTGCAGAGCTAGGTTAACCTCTCATGACTAGTTCAATGGGATAATGTACAAAATGGTTTAGTTGTCCAAAGCCTCTTAAGTAACCGAGGCAGGCACAGGTTCTAGTTGAACCTTCATGGGCTATTTTGCACAGACATTATCCAATGTAGCTGAGCAGATAATGCCAGCCCTATACATAGAAACATAGAAACATATACAGGTTGAGTATCCCATATCCAAATATTCCGAAATACGGAATATTCCGAAATACGGACTTTTTTGAGTGAGAGTGAGATAGTGAAACCTTTGTTTTTTGATGGCTCAATGTACACAAACTTTGTTTAATACACAAAGTTATTAAAAATATTGTATTAAATGACCTTCAGGCTGTGTGTATAAGGTGTATATGAAACATAAATGAATTGTGTGAATGTAGACACACTTTGTTTATGCACAAAGTTATAAAAAATATTGGCTAAAATTACCTTCAGGCTGTGTGTATAAGGTGTATATGAAACATAAATGCATTCTGTGCTTAGATTTAGGTCCCATCACCATGATATCTCATTATGGTATGCAATTATTCCGAAATACGGAAAAATCCGATATCCAAAATACCTCTGGTCCCAAGCATTTTGGATAAGGGATACTCAACCTGTACCAGCGATAGGTTATCCTATTAACCCTTATGTGCAATCTTCATTCTGATGTTATCCACCTAGGGAATGGCAGCCTCTTAATAAATGCAGGCTGAAAGGCCGGTGGTAAGTAAATCACATAGACCTGATAAAGCATCTTCACAGTCTACAGTGCACTTGGTTTTGACCAATTGCTAACAAACTTGCTGCTGTGATCAACTCAGAATTACCCCCTAAGGCGGCTGGGTTTAAACGTACCAAAACAGGTGATGTATGTTGGGTTACGCCCAGTAGGAAGTTAGAATTCCAGGAAATGGAATTCCAATTATCCTCGTCCAGCAGGGGACTGTTTGAAGGGTGGCTCCCAAAGTAGATTTGCAGATCTTTGCATGGTGCGAAAATCTACATTATTTTTGTTTTCAACATAAATTAATGATGTCACGGATAGGAAACTCGATGGTTTTCTAAAGACCATTTTTTCTTTTTGTCTGGGACAATCATTAGACCAGCCTTGGCTTTAGCTCAGGTAGCGATAAGCAATGACAGCTTGGGCTGATGCATTGAAAGGGGATTTTTCAATGGCATATACAAAGCAAAAATTCCATAATGCATATCAAACAGGCAGCGATAAGTGGACCTGGATATGGGTACTATTTCCTCTCAGACAGCAGCTGCGGATTGGCTATGTACATGGTTAGATGACTCAGAGTCCAGGAAGGTTCTGGAGTCTTAACTCGGTACTGGAAATATTCTTTTGGTAAAGAATTAACAGTACTTGAAATCTGATCAAGCCTAGTTTCCAGCTTTCCGGTCCTTTCAGAATCAAGGAAAAGGTAAAAGGCAAACAGTCCCAATCCAACAAGTCTGGTAGGACTAAAAGGTATTGGGCTACTATTAGCCTGATGGTGAGGGCTTCCACCTGGGGTGACCCAGTGTGGGAGGCTGATTTCTTTAGTTTGCACAGACTGGCAGCAGTTTACTACAGATATGGGGGTGCAAAAAGTGGTATCTCACGGTATGGTCCAGTGATCGCACTGAGCCAAAAAAAAAGTGGGTCCCAGGTCCCCATCACTTTTAAAAATTGGGGTCCTACCGGTCTTTTTCTGGGTCCTATCGGAATGAAGGTTCGTATTAATCTTAATCTTGTTTGGACACTACAGAAGTGTTGCAAGGTGGGGGGATGGGGTGACAATGCTGCTGGGCTGTGTAGCATGCAGAACACCCTGCACCAGAGGTGTAACTAGACATTTTGGTGCCCTTAGGCAGAAAGTGAATTGGTGTTCCACCTCCCAGAATGGAAAGCATAGGTGAGGCGCGTCGCAAAATTTTTAGGGGCGTGGCTTCATGGGGACAGGGCGTGACCACATAATAGTGCCAATTCACATTACACCACATACTAGTGCCGCTTATACACATTGCACCAGGTAGAACCTCCTATGCACACTGCGCCAGGTAGAGCTCGTTAGACACTTTGCTCCAGGTACAGCACGTTATACACTTTGCTCCAGGTACAGCACGTTATACACTTTGCTCCAGGTACAGCACGTTATACACATTGCGCCAGTTGGAGCACGTTATTATATGCATTGCGTTAGGCAGAGCACGTTATACACATTGCGCCAGGCAGAGCACATTATACACATTGCGCCAGGTAGAACACGTTATACACATTGCGCCAGTTAGAGCACGTTATACACATTGCGCCAGGCAGAGCACGTTATACACATTGCGCCAGGCAGAGCACATTATACACTTTGCTCCAGGTACAGCACGTTATACACATTGCACCAGGTACAGCACGTTATACACATTGCACCAGGCAGAGCACGTTATACACATTGCGCCAGGCAGAGCACGTTATACACATTGCGCCAGGCAGAGCACGTTATACACATTGCGCCAGACAGAGCACATTATACACATTGCGCCAGGCAGAGCATGTTATTATACACATTGCTCCAGGCAGAGCACGTTATTATACACATTGCGTCAGGCAGAGCACGTTATTATACACATTGCGCCAGGCAGAGCACGTTATACACATTGCGCCAGGCAGAGCACGTTATACACATTGCACCAGGCAGAGCACGTTATACACATTGCGCCAGGCAGAGCACGTTATACACATTGCGCCAGGCAGAGCACATTATACACTTTGCTCCAGGTACAGCACGTTATACACATTGCACCAGGTACAGCACGTTATACACATTGCGCCAGGCAGAGCACTTTATACACATTGCGCCAGGCAGAGCACGTTATACACATTGCGCCAGGCAGAGCACGTTATACACATTGCGCCAGGCAGAGCATGTTATTATACACATTGCTCCAGGCAGAGCACGTTATTATACACATTGCGTCAGGCAGAGCACGTTATTATACACATTGCGCCAGGCAGAGCACGTTATACACATTGCGCCAGGCAGAGCACGTTATACACATTGCACCAGGCAGAGCACGTTATACACATTGCGCCAGGCAGAGCACGTTATACACATTGCGCCAGGCAGAGCACGTTATACACTTTGCTCCAGGTACAGCGCGTTATACACATTGCACCAGGTAGAGCACGTTATACACATTGCACCAGGCAGAGCACGTTATACACATTGCGCCAGGCAGAGCACGTTATTATACACATTGCGCCAGACAGAGCACGTTATACACATTGCGCCAGACAGAGCACGTTATACACATTGCGCCAGGCAGAGCACGTTATACACATTGCGCCAGGCAGAGCACGTTATACACATTGCGCCAGGCAGAGCACGTTATACACATTGTGCCAGGCAGAGCATGAGTGTGGTACTACCCTGCCAGCCCAAGTGGCATTATGCTGTTGTGCAGATATGCCAAGGCAGTGCAAATAGAGGGTACTGCATACATGAATTGCCAAATATAGCTGATGGGAACCCACTTCTTGGCAACCAGATTTTAAATTAGACACCTCTGGCATTAGTGTAAAAAAACACACACGTTTACACATGAATACAACCACATATATACTCAGAGCCGGCCATAGGCAAACTAGGCAATTGCCTAGGGCACTTGATATGCCTAGGGGCATCAGCAGCTCCTGCTGATTAAAATGATATGCGGCATGCCTATATTCTGTATGTAGCATTTCATATGCAGATACAGCCACAGTCTCACACAGTATATACAGTAGGCATGCTATATATCCGATTAATCAGCAGAAGCTGCTTGTGCATCCTAGCCACATAGCAATGCAAATAAGATGCATTTTCATTAAAAAAAGGTGCCCGACGTTAGCATTGATGCAAGATTTGTGAGGACACATCTGTATCCAAGCAGAGGCAGAGGTCACAGTGTTAGTGGAAGTGTAAGTGCTGTGTGCACGTGAGTGGGTTGGTTGTGCAGTAGTGTTCGGAATATGTGTAAGAAGCATTATGTGTGTCATGTAAAAATGCATTAATAATGTGCAACATATGTGTAAAGGGCACTATGTGTGTCATTATGTGTATAAGGGCATTAATAATGTGCGGCATATGTGTAAGGGACATTATGTGTAAAAGGGCATTAATAAAGGTTGTCATAATGTGTAAGGTGCATTATGTTTATAAGGACATTAATGTGTCTCATATGTGTAAGGGGAATTACTGTGTGGAATTGTGTATAAATGCATTACTAATGTGTGGCATTATGTGTATAAGGTGCTCTACTATGTGGCGTTGCATATAGAAAGGGCACTACTGTGTTGTCTAATGTGAATAAAGAGCAATAGGGTGTGGTGTAATGTGAATAAGGAGCAATTCAGTGTGATGTAATGTGAATAAGGGGCTCTACTGTGAGGAGTAACGTTTATAAAGTAAAGTGATACTACTGTGGGATGTAATATGAATTATGGACACTATCGCAAGATAAAATGTGAATAAAGTTGCAGTACTGTGTGGCGTAATTGGAATTGGGGTTACTATTGTGTGGCCATGCCCCTTCCCATGAAGAAGATGCCCCTTTTTGGGCTGTGCATCAAATGTGCGAACTGTTCCTATTTAAAATATAGGGGGTACAAGGACTGCTATGGGTGAGGGGTGATGGTGCTGGGAAAGAGGTGCAAGGTCAGAGACAGAACCAGCGATGGTGCTAGGGGGCACCAGCCAAAATCTTGCCTAGGGCATCATATTGGTTAGGGCCGGCTCTGTATATACTCCTATGCATACAGACACACATGTATATATTAAGACACAAACACAAGCTGCCCATCCCTGTTACCGGGTTGCTGGGTGCTGAGAATGGCAAGAGATCCATGACGATAAGGTCACAACCTGGGAGTAGCTGCGGATCAAGGAATTAGCCGGGAACAGAGCTATCTCCTCTGCCCGAGCTCCATAGACACTGTGCCTGACATGCGGTCCTCCCCCCGCCGCCAGGTAATCACTGATCCTTTAAAGCCGCCGCCGCCCTCTCTGTTGTGTCGGGCCGGCTCTGAGTGAGGGCAGGCGGCAGCAATGTCCATCAGTGACCCGGGGGGGGGGGGGGTATCTCACGGCAGCAATTGTAAGGGGACGGGGGAGGCGTCACCAACCATGCCCCACCCTCCCTGTCTATCAGTGACCCCGTGGGGGGGGGGAGCTCACGGCAGCAGTTGTAAGAGGACGGGGAGGCGGCACCAACCATGCTCCACCCTCCCTGTCTATCAGTGACCCGAGGGGGGGGGGGGAGGAGCTCACGGCAGCGCAGCACCAATTGGAAAGGGACGGGGAGGCAGCAGGAGGATTACACTGGTCGCGGTGCTCAGCGGTCATCACAGCGAGTCCTGTAGGACCCGCTGATTTTTGAAAACAGGGTCCCTTACTGCTTATAGCGCGTAAAATACGCGCTATAGCGTGTATTTGCGATCACTGTGATCTACAACCACACCACATTGGACATGCCCAATCTTATCTGATCTTGGAAGCTAAGTGTTGGTCCTGGTTAGTACTTGGTTGGTAATACCAAGTGCTGTAGGGGTTTTCAGAAACTCCCTCATTAAAATTGTACCAGCCCGTCTTCAGTGGAAACGAAGACGAGGGCTTTGCAAAAAGGCCGTTCAGGAGCTTCAGTCAGGAGTGATAATCAGTTCCTCCAATGAGGACAAGGTTTGATTCCAACCTGGTACTAGTCCAGAAGCCAAATGGGTCATTCTGGCCCATACTCAATATCAAAGCACTGAACAAGTACTTTAGGGTACCTCAGGTGTCATATGGAGACTTTACGCTCCATTATTTCAGCCATAGAGCAGGTGGTTTAGGGCATTCCGGAATATTCAGGATGCCTATCCACATGTTCCTATAGCACTGTTCCATCAGCGCTATGTTAGGTTGCTATCCTCCAGCCTCTATTTCAGGCCCTACCATTTGGGATGACCACAGCTCCCAGAGTATCCACCAAAATTATAGTAGTGATGGCATCTTATCTCTGTTAACAGGAGATAAGTATTTTATAAAAACCCATACCTCGATGACTTAATAATCCTGGAACAGTCTCAGGAATTGTTCACTGTCATCTGTAATAGAGCTTTTTACAGAGATTTGGTTGGCTCATAAATTGGGCAAAGTCGTTCTGGGTCCATCACATTGAATGACTTATTTGGGGGCGATGTTGGAGTTGGGTATTCTGAGAGTAATTTACCTCTGAACAAAATATCCAAAATTCACTTAAGGATTCAGGAGTTGCTACACAGTAAAGTGGTAGCCATTTACGCAGTAAGGCATATGATGGATTTGATGGTATAGACAATGGACATGATGGAGTATACTTACTTCCATTAGATACATTTGCATTGTCTGATCATTTCCTAGTAGAAAGGTTTTTCATCAGACAATAAAAGTGCAGATTATGGCCTTCCTCTGGAAGTTAGGAGGTGAATAGCTGGATAGTTATTGGACATCCTATCCTGGTCAAATAAAGCCTCCTTTGAATATCAGATGGCATCTCTGACAATGGATGCCAGCCTGTGGGGCTGGGGTGAAGTGTCAGGAAGCAGTTGCTTCCAGGGACAGTGGACCAAGGAAGAAATGTTGTCTGCTAATAAAAATATTGGGACCTCTGGCCATGTATATGGCATTTATTCAGGCAAAGAATATCCTTTTGATGAATCCAGATCGAATCTGCTCAGACATGCAATGGCAGTGGCGGACCTCAACCATCAGGGAGGATCTCACAGCCAGAACATATTGAAGAAGGTAAGTCACACTTTAAGGTGGACAGAACTTCGTTATCCAGCCTTGTCCGCAGTACTCATTCCAGCAGTCCTAAACTGGGAAGCAGATTTTCTCATCCAACTCGCCTTTCAGGTAAACGTATGGACTTACATCCCTAGGTCTTAAAAACTCTGATAGATTATGAGTGTTACTGGAGATACATCTCATGCTGTCCTGTCATTACGCATACGGCCCAAGATCAAATCCCAGAGCAATCTTGTGGATGACTTGTCAACTTTCGTCTGGTTCATGTGTTCCCACCTATCGCCTTGTGATACAGGGTGATATGAAAGGTAAGACAAGGTAAAGGTGCTATGATACTAATAGCTCCAGCTTGGTCCAGAAGACATTGATACACAGATCTACAGAGGATGTCGATGGATGCTCCATTCCTACTCCTTCAACGGCCAGATCTACTGTCTCAGGGTCTTGGTTATCACAAACACTTGGATGGTCTGTCTTTGACGAAAATACTCTCGAGAACTCCATCCTGAAGGCAAGAGGATTCTCACAACAGGTAATTATGCACAGAGCAAGGAAAATTTCCTCAGCTCGCATTTATCACCAAATATGGCAAGCCTATATTCAATGGTGTAGGGATCAAAAATTTGACCCTTGGTTTTTCAGAGTTTCCAGAGTCTTAGCCAGGGACGGATTGGGATCGAAAACCAGCCCAGGATTTATTGAAGCAGCCCTAATAGGGGTGGGGGTCTGTTGAGGGGGTGAAATCTGTCAAATGGGCGGGATTACTGCTCAGAAGGCCTGATTCGAAGTTGTACGCAGTTTTGTAGAGTGCATAACAAGTACAAATAAATGATATACGTATATTATATATGTATTAAATATCAGTGATTGCGCTGAGCCAGAAAAAAAAGTGGTCACTTTTAAATATTGGGGTCCTACCTGTTCTTTTCTGGGTCCCACTAGAATGAAAGTTCTTATTAATCTTATTAATGTTTAAAATATAAAAACACAGACTTGATTTGGACATTACAAAAGTCTTGCAAAGGGGTAGGAGGGGGGGTGACAGTGCTGCTAGGCTGTGTAGCATACAGGACACTCTGAACCAGAGCTGTAACTAGAGATTTTGGCGCAGTTTGGCAGAAAGTGAATTGGTGCTCCCCCTCCCATATTCCAAAGCATGGAAAGTGCTCGCTTGGGGCGTGACCACATAATAGTGCCAATTCACATTACACCACACAGTAGTGCCGCTTACACACATTGCACCAGGTAGAACCTTCTATACCCACTACGCCAGGTAGAGCACTTTATACATACTGCGCCAGATAGCGCACGTTCTACACTTTGTACCAGGTAGAGCATGATATACACTTTGCACCAAGTAGTGCACATCATACACATTACACCTGATAAAGCACATTATACATTTTGCGCCAGGCAGAGCACATTATACACATTGCACCAGGTAAAGCACATTATACACATTGCACCAGGTAGAGCACATTATACACATTGCACCAGGTAGAGCACGTTAAACACATTGCACCAGGTAGAGCACGTTATACACTTTGCGCCAGGTAGAGCGGCTGGGGCTGGAGGAAGACAGGGCTGGAGGCGGTCCCGTCAGTGGTGACTGACAGCCCGGCCCTACAAAGGCTTCTGGAAGGGCGGCTGCACATGCGCCGCAGCTCCGCCAGCGGCCCTCTTATATTAAGCTTTGATGTTAACGCTTAGCTCTGATCGTGGCAGCTGGCCAGCATGGGCGATGACGGTGGCCACTGAGGGGACATCCGGACCAGCCAAACAGAATCTGGTCCGGCGTCCCGGCATGCCTATCCGCCGCTGCACACCCCCTACCCTGAAGTGCCTGTTTCCTACACACTCCCCCCCCCCCCCCCCCCCAATCCTTGTTTCCTACTTTCTACACACACCCTCCCTGCTGTCCCTACACACCCCACACTGTTGTCTCTGCTTCCTACACACTCCCCCCGGGTCCTTGCTCCCACTCACTAAACATTCACACTGCGGTTATACTCACTACACTCTGTGATGCCTCCTCCCCAGCCCTTCTGTGCTTCAGCAGCCAGCCACACAGCAGGCACACACTCCCCACACTCAAGTCACCGGCGTCGACTGAAGTACCACTGGACCTCCTCCACTGTTCGCCTTCTCCATGACCGCTGATTCATCCCAGCTCCTCTCAGCCCTCACCGCGGTGTCCTCACAGCGGCGCGCTCTTCCAATACAGCTCCCCCAGCCTGTGTATGGTGTCATCCACGCTGGCTGCAGTCCAATCACCTCTGCATCCAGCGACCAGCACATCGGGGACAGTGTATACAGAGCGTGTCTGCGCTGCACTCAACTCGCTGATATCAGTCAATGACAGCTGCAGCTTCGAGACCCGCAGCACGGACGTAGCGCCCTTGCGTACGCGTCGGGCCGGCCCTGAGCGCGACTTCCAGCCAGCACAGCGTGTGAAACAGCCAGGCTCAGGGGGATATGGGACCGGCGGCACCGCAAAATCGGAATATGCAATGCTGTCCCGGTGGGCCAATCCACCCCTGGTCTTAGCATTCCTTCTGGCAGGTATGCATAAAGGTTATGGCTGACTTCCTTGAGAGTACAAGTGTCAGCACTGACTGTATGGTTCCAAAAAGAAAATTGTTAACCTGCAGCACTTTTTTCCAAGCAATGCGACACATTCAACCGCCTTTTGTTTTTCCTTCAGTGTCTTGGGATTTAGGTTAGTCCTAAAGGCCCTTTAGGTTGTCCCATTTGAATCACTTGAAAGATTGGATCTTAAATGGTTGACAGCTAAAATTCTCTTTCTACTGACTTTTTGCTTCAGTTAGAAGAATTTCAGATTTAGGGGCATTGTTTTGCCATCCTCCATTTCTGAATTTTTTATCCAGATAGAGCAGTTCTTCGAACCAAATCTGGGTATCTTCCTAAGGTGGTTTTTAAATTCCATCTTAATGAAGAAAGTGTAGTCTCAGTCTTCTAGGGGCCGGACTTTGCTGCGGGAGATGCAGCGTTGGACGTAGTCCGTGCCTTAAGGATTTACATGGATCACACCAGTGCCATCTGAAAGACACATACTCTCTTCATTCTCTATGAATTTCACAAGAGAGGATGGCCTGCGGATAAGCAGACACTGGTGAAGTGGCTTCGGATGAAAGTTTTAGAAGCATATTCTCAAGCTGATCTCCCTGTTTCCGGCTAATGTCTCTGCTCATTCTACTTGTAAGGTAGGTCATTATGGACAGCACAATGTGTTGTTTCAGCAGAATAGATATGTTAGGTAGACACATGTTCACCATTTACACATTCATTAGACATTATGCCTTGATACCTTTGCCTCTCAGGACGCTGAATTCATGCAAAGGATTCTCCTGTCTAATCAGGAGCGTCCGCACCACTAAATTACTTTGGGACATCCCATTGTATCCTGTGTATACCCTGTGGACCCTGCAGGAGAAATATATGTTATGGTAAGAATTTAACGTTGATAACAGTATTTCTCCTAAGTCCACAGGTTCCACAAGGATCCCACCCTGACGCACCTGATTTGAGGATCCTTTTACTCACTAACCTCTTCCATCTTGTACGAAAGGGTGTGCATGTGTGTTTTTCTCGCCTGATTAGGGCTCTACATGATGCTCCTGCCTTGAGCTTTGGAAAACAACTGAATTGCCTGAGCCAGGAGGTGGAGATATAGGGACAGGCCCATTGTATTCTGGAAGGCTGAAAAGCTTTGACCATTTGGGGCAAATCCGCTGTCGCTCCACCATTTCCCAAAGTATCCTGTGGACTTAGGAAAAAGACTGTTATCAACGGTAAGTTCTTTACCATAACGTATATTTTCATCATTCCGATTTATTTTTTTAAATATTTTATTTAGCAAATGATGGGGGTGGAACAATGGGCAGCATATTGTGGTCCAGGAGTTGGTAGTAGGGTGAGGCAGGGGCTGCTTTGGTGGTCTTGAGGCATCCGGACTGGCACCTAAAATGAAGGGGGCAATGACGTGATTGAGGAGGAGGACAGCATCCAATAATGTGCCGGGGGGTGGCCTGACCACTAAATCCGCCCATGGTCCTCTCATCCGTTCCATTTTCTCCACTGTTATGCAGCCCATGGCCAGCACAAGCCAGAGACCTATTCTCCAACTGCCATAGTTTGTACTATAAAATACATTATATTGTGTGCACGTAAAACAAACAGGCATAACAAAGCAACTCTGTGGAAGAGATAGTATACATCAGCATGTAATATATGTAAAAGGTCATTTAGAGGTATAGCATGAACGTGTAACACCTCATGTATACATAACCTCCTGATTCATTATATGGCTTATAGGAAGCATAGGCTGAGTTACAGCATACATTAATGCACTTTGTGAAATTTAAATCCTATTTCAATATGGATTGCCATGAGACCATTAGAATAGCAGGGTAGTTGTGATCTTTATTAGATTATTTCCATGAACTGCCAATGTGACGATTCAGGCAAGGACAATTGCAGTACAGAGAATACAGCCTGAGCTATTGTTTGGGGTTTCTGCTTCTACAACACGTACAGTATACTGTGATATCTGGAGCGGAAGAGATGAGGGAGAGAACAACTTGGGTTATATAATTAAGGATATTTCTAGCAGCGGCAGCAGCCACCGTATGGCTGGAAACCCCTTTTGTTTTGTAGCTGAAAATAAATACATGATAATGGAACACTACCACCGAATAGCTAAAACCCTCCTCTAATAATTCTATTTCCAAGTCATTCTTAGGCATTTTTATGATCTATTTGGGCAATTCGGTATTATTAAAAAAAAAAGTGTATTGGAAAAGAGTCCGCCAAACCTAGGCACTTTCCTGTGGATATTGCTGTTAGATGGCCGCAGCCTGCAAAGTATATCAAATTGTAATTCCATTATATCATCCTATAATATCACCTTTATTTTTCTTTAGGGTGAAAGACGAGCACCAAGGAGACACAAATAGAGATGGGTTCCCTGGAAATTTATTGCACTGAAACCTTTATTAGATATCTTCAGATAACCAATAGGTTTCTATAATAAGCTAATTCCATTCAATGCAATTCTCTGTAGTGCCAAGTGGCTGCATTTTATATAGTGTGATAGGAGCAGTTCACTATCTGATTTATTGACCTTTTCTAAATCCTTTCTGTCCTCACCATTGCACTTTGTTGGTATACAATAAGCAATTTGTGCTTGTCCACTCCTAGGGAAGTTGCCTTAATTATTAGCATTGAAGTACACATTGGTACCTTGTCCTTTTATTAATGGGGGTACACACAGAGAGATCTAAGCAATCTAACTTCTAAGCAATCTAACTAGATTGCTTAGAAGTTGAGCACGGATCTCTCCGTGTGTAGCCCCACAGCGATAGCGATGCGCAGCACCGTGCGTCACTATCGCCGGTGCTATATTGGCCTATATTGACCACTGGGTGAAATGAGCTACCGTCCCCTGCCCCCCCCTCCCCCCCCCCTCGCTCAGCACACATCTCTGGCTCACATCTCCCCGTGTGTACTGGCCATTAGGACTAATTCAGACCTGATCGCAGCAGCAAAATTGTTCTCTAATGGGCAAGACCATGTGCACTGCAGGAGGCACAGATATAACATGTGCAGAGAGAGTTAGATTTGGGTGGTCTGTGTTCAAAATGAAATCTAAGTTGCAGTGTAAAAATAAAGCAGGCAGTATTTACCCTGCACAGAAACAAAATAACCCACCCAAATCTAACTCTCTCTGCACATGTTATATCTGTGTGTGTGTGTCCCCCTTTCCCTGCAGTGCACACTGTTTTGCCCATTAGAGAACATTTGTTTTGCTGCTGCGATCAGGTCTGAATTAGGCCCTTAGCTCCTCTTAATCCTTTGGCAAGCAAATGCCTAAACTGGGGGAGCCGTCAGAAAATATTCTATGTAGTAGGCTTGGGTAGATTAATATATTAAAATTTTCATTTGGTTGTTAAACTGATTGATTTTTTATTTTATTTTTTTAACAACCTTGCTGGTCTCCTCTGGAGGTTATTTGATCACATTATTTTTTTTGTATAATCTGTTTTTATTTAATGAAAATATAAAGATTACATCCAAATAAACACAAGAGCTTCAAGACACATAATTAACATCAATTGCATAATAGCCATAAGAAGCAGGATAACTTGCCGACCTGCACAACTAGTACCATAGTAAAAGCAGACCATGATAGGGTGGTCAATGGAATCATCACAATGCCTGCTAGTTATTTGTCAGAACAGCAAATGTAATCCTAATAACATAAGTAACAAAATGTAAAAACTATAGGAAAGAGTAAGATATGAAGAGATAGAGAGAGTAAAAGAAAAATATAGAGTGACCAAACCCGGGGGGTCATCAGACAGATGGGAAAAGAATTGCGATCTCTTTAATCAATTACCTGCTAAACTCAGATCATTTGGTGGTATATATGTAGTCTTTGTACTCCTTTGAGGATGTATATTCTATCCAAGGTAACCAGGTGGCCATGAATTCTGAAAGTTTATCTCTGGAGACTAGGAGAATGTGCTCCATATTCATATAATAATTGATTCTAGTGAACCAAGTTTTCCTTGTGGGTGGGGATGATGACCTCCATAGTGTGGGAATAACCGCCCGTGCTGCATTAGACAGATAGCGGAGTAGAGATGTTTTATATTGAACCAACGACATGGAAGAGTGGGATAGCAGCCAGAAGGCCGGGTCAGAAGGGATGGAGTTGTGAAGCATATCCTGGGAAATAGAGATTGCATCAACCCAATATGGCCGAAGTAAGGAGCAATTCCACCAGATGTGCAGCAAGGAACCAGTGGCACTAAGACATCTCCAGCACCTATCAGTCATACCGGGGTTCATGGAATGGAGAAGGGAGGGGTGTCTGTACCATCTCATTAAAAGTTTATATTGGGTTTCTCTCACTTGTATACAGACAGAACTGTTGTGAGATTTGAGAAATATCATCTGCCAATCTTTTACTGATAATTGAAACCCGAGGTCTCTCTCCCAAGCTAACTGGAAAGGTGGAGGTGTCCCAGCGTTGGGACCTTGTAATAATTTGTAAAGTGTGGAAACTGTATGCTGGGGGTCACATGTAGAGACACAAAGTCTCTCAAATGATGTTAGTTCCCTGGAGGCTAGAAGGTATCTGTGTTTGGAGTGCAAGAAATGTCTAAGCTGTAAATATTTCCAAAAGTCGTGTTGTGGAATTTCCCATTTAGATCGTACTTCAGAGAACTGTCTTACTCCCGAGGAAATCGCCAGCTGGCCTACTCTGAAGAGCCCTTCTAAAACCCAAGTGCGAAAGTGAGAAAGTGTTAAGCCGGGCAGAAAGTCAGGGTTGGCTAAAAAAGAGGTCAGCGGGCCGAAATTGGAAGTGAGGAAGGGCCAATGGCGTGCTTTTTTCCAAAAGGAAAGGGTCGTAGTGATAGTTGGGTGGGGAAAAGGAGGCTTGGGAAGGGAAGGAAGCCAAGGGAAGATCTCGGGGTATTGTTGCATATAAAGCCCCTCTAGGACCACCCATTGCTTAGTCTCCCTACTCCTCATCCAGTCCAGGACTCTATTAAGCAAAATTGCCCAGTAATAGCGTCTAATATCAGGTAACTGGAAACCACCGTGTCGGGTGGAGCGAAACATAGTGGACCAGCTAATTCTAGGCCGTTTCCGGGACCAAACAAATTGTTGTATCAAGAGTTGAATGGACCTGAACCTGGAGTCTGGGATCTGAATGGGAAGAGCCTGAAGTTTATAAAGCAGTTTAGGGAGAGTATTCATCTTCACAACATTTACCCTTCCCAACCAGGAAAGTGGTTTAAGATACCATCTACTATAATCGGCCCTGAGAGTTCGAAGGAGGGGCATAAAATTCAATGAAACCAGATGGGAAAGATCCCTCGGTAGTTGTATTCCCAAGTAAGAAATATGAGAGGTATTCCAAGTGAAGGGGAAAGATTGTTTGAGCTTGGCCACTATATCGGGAGGGGTGGAAATGTTCAATGCGCATGATTTGGACATGTTGATCTTAAAATTGGAAAGTGAACCGAAGGTGGATAGCTCCTTCATAAGATGGGGGAGGGAGGAAACCGGGTGTGTTATTGTAGCCAATAAATCATCTGCAAACGGGGCCAGTTTGTGCTCTGTATCACCAACTCTCAGACCAGTAATATGATCGTTGGCCCTGATGGCCCTAGCAAGGGCTTCGATACAGAGAACAAAGAGTAGTGGGGACAGTGGGCATCCCTGTAGTGTCCCATTCCCTATGGAGAAGGGATTAGATAAGGAACCATTAACTCGAATCCGAGCTGTAGGCGATCTATAAAGTTCCATAATCCTACCAAGTGCTCGGGGACCCAGTCCGATGTGCCCCAGTACAGACCTCATAGAACCCCAACTGACTTTATCAAAAGCCTTTTCGGCATCTGTGGAGAGCAATACAGTGGGGAAGCTACCACGAGAAGCTATGTGGATTAAGTTCAGGACCTTGGTGGTATTATCTTTAGCCTCACGGTTTGGGACAAAACCCACCTGGTCGTTGTGAATGAGAGAGGGCAGGAATATATTCAGTCTATTCGCCATCAGTTTTGCGAAAAGTTTGACATCAACATTAAGAAGAGATATGGGTCTATAGCTGGAGCACACCGAGGTTTCCTTACCCGGCTTTGCAAGAACAGAAATGTGGGCTTCTAAGGATTAGCCTGAAAAATGAGGCTCTGTGGAGATGGAGTTAAAGGCCTGGAGGAGATAAGGGTATAGGAAACCTTTAAATTGTTTATAATAACGTGACGAAAAACCATCCGGTCCCGGGCTCTTACCAGAGGGCGTCGAGGTCAGAGCGATTTCCAGCTCTTGCAGGGTAAAAGGTAATTCCAAAGCTTCCTTGTCTGAAGAAGGAAGAACGGGATAAGACACCTTATCTAAATACGCCTTTGCCTTTAGAATATCAAAAAGAAGGGTGGCATCATCGGGTTGGTTCTCTAAGTTATATAAAAGAGAATAATACTGTTTGAAGCAGGCAGCTATTTCAGGAGTTTTGAAACGTAGAGTACCCCCGAGATCTTTCACATTATTAATAAACAATGAGGTGCGTTGGGACTTAAGTGCCTGGGCTAGGAGGCATCCAGGTTTATTACCCCACTGGTAGTACTTAGAGTTGCATTTACGGATTGAGAGCTGGATACTATCAGTGAGGGTCTTCTTTAGTTGTGCCCGCGTGTCAAGTAATTCTAAGTAGTCGGTCTCTGACAGGGACGTTTTATGAGAAGACTCTAGAAAGTGGAGTCGTTGTAGTAATTTGGTAATAAGTGCTGACCTCTGTTTTTTCACAAATGTACCCAACTGTATAAGTTTACCCCGTATAGTGCATTTGTGCGCTTCCCACAGGATAATCTTAGAGACGTCGTCGGTATCATTTATGGAGAAAAATTCAGTCAAGGCCTTCTCAATTTCTCCCTTACAATATTGATCTTGTAATAAGGATTCATTAAGACGCCAGGTCTATTGCCCTGGGGTAGTTTGAGGGGTTGAGAGAGTTATGGACACCGGAGCATGATCAGACCAGGTTATCAAGCCAATAGAAGAATCTTATCAGTAAGGGAAGATGTCTGTGACTGAGGAATAGATAATCAAGACGAGAGTAAGCTTTATGTGGAGTAAAATAGAAGGAGTAGTCTCTGTCAGAGGGGTGAAGGACCCCCCAGGAGTCAGCCAGCTGGAGATCGTGGAACAATCGTCTAACTTGCCGATATTGACGTTGGGAGTTCCGGGTAGCATTAGAAGAAAAGAAGTATGGATCCATTATCCAATTCAAATCGCCCCACAAGACAACCACGCCCTAAAAAAGAGATTCTATTTGGGCAAGTGTGGACCTAAAAAATGAAACCTGATCCTTATTAGGGGCGTAAAGTGCAACAAACGTGTAAGGGCACATACTTATTTTACAGCACACCACTAAAAGCCGACCCAGAATCGGCTTATGCACTGATATATCAGACAGCTGAAGGGTCCTAGAGAACAATATCGCTACACCTTTTGATTTAGAATCTGAGTTGTTACTATAAAAGGCCTGGGGAAAACTATGGTTAATCAGAGAGGGGCTGTGAGCTGAGGTTTTAAAATGCGTTTCTTGAACCAAAGACATCTACTCTATCAGCCCAGAGAAACCGTAGAAGAGAGGCCCTTTTCTCCGGTACATTAAGGCCCTTCGCGTTAATCGATGATATTTTGAGTCTACCAGGTGATGTCATGGGAGGCACAAGTTATAGTGGAGAGCGGTGGGCCCGGGATGGTCAAAAAGAGGAAAGAAAAAGGAACAAGGAGGAAGGAGAAAGAAGCAAATCAAGTAGAAAAAACAACAATAACAATCAAAAAACCCGCAATGGGGTAGCTGATTCATCTGAGAATCAGAAACCCAAGAGGCAAATCAGCCGGGAGCGGGTAAGGGGCGAGTGGGGAGCCACCGCCAAAGGCATATTGAAAAATGGGGAAAATATTATTACAATCGATATACATAAGAAGTTTTAACCTTCTGTAAACCTCGTTGTAATGAAGAAATCATCAAATGGCAAGAAAAAAGAAACCTCGTAATCATGAAACAGTGGCCAACAACTAATGGCCCAGTATATAATATGTGGGACCTAGTCCCAGGGACACCAGGATATTAAGTTTAGTCTCATCAGCGATTTGATAAAGTTGCACACAAACCTGGAGAAACAATTTGAGAAGAACATAAGCAAACAAATAACAGGTTATCAATCAGGTAGCATTTGAGTCATTGTCAGAGGGGGAGTCCTCAGCTCTTTTCCTCCCGGTGGTCCGCACCTCCTGCCAGGGGATTCCAGAACTCGGGGATCGGAGAGGTGGCAATGCAGGACAAGGGAAGTCCCAGTCGCGTAAATCAAGTTTCGGTAATCCAAGACCATTGCAGAATAGTGGGAGATCAGAGTGGGAGTGGAGAGTGTGGGTTTTCCCTGAAAAAGAGACCTGGAGATTGAAGGGGAAGCCCCAGTGGTATTTTAATTGGCGTTTACGGAGCTCATCTGTTAGGGGCCTGAGGGCTTTCCGCTGTTGGAGGGTATGCCAGGACAGGTCTTGGTAAATATGTATCATTGAACCGTTAAAATAGACTCCATCGAGCTGGCGTACCTTGCGCATAATGTCATCTTTTTGAGAAAAATAATGCAATCTGCAGATAACATCACGTGGTTTGTCAGCGGAGAGACCTCTTGGTTTCAGAGCACGATGGGCCCTATCGAAGGTGATAGTGTCGTTAGGATCATTACCCAATATCTTGTTAAAGATTTTTGTAAGAGCATCGATCAAGCCTGTTTGAGGGACGTCTTCCGGCAAACCCCGCACTCGGATGTTGTTTCTTCTCCCTCTGTTATCCAAATCCGTTAACCGCGTTTGGAGAGAGCGGATCTCAGTCGACTGAGCTTCAATGACATCCGTCAATGACTTTAGGAACGTATCAGAAGAGGCATGGTGGTCCTCCAGATTAGACATCCAATCGGAGAGGTGGGAAATGTCCTGTCTCATAGTAGTCAGTTCACGTCTCACAGTATCTTGTAAGTCTTGTTTAGTGGGAAGATTTTTCATGTAGGCCAAGATGTCTCTTAAGTCCCTATCTCCTGGAGGGCAGGCATGTGGCGCATCAGCACCCGAAGAGTATGAATGAGTGGCGGGCGGGGAGAGGGAGGGGTTTGAAGCAGATGGGTTTTCTGAAAGTGCTGGCGGGGTAGGTTGTAGAAACGGTCTCAGAACGGACTGCGACATGGTTCCCCGTGAGGGAGGCGTACCGGTTTTTTGAGAAGATTTCTTTTTCCTGGGCATCTTTCAATCAGCATCAAAGAGCATAGTTTCGCTGAGGTCAGGCTATCGAGGTAAACTAAAATTGCATAACTCACGGAAGGATGCCTTCAGCGGGGTGGCTCCCAGTGGGATGGCGTTAACAGATCATTACGGTATCAATGGCTGCGGCAGCTTAGCAAAGCACACTTCAATAGCGTAAAACCACTGAGACGTCATGGCAGAGTAGATAGGTATTCAGCTGGAAACAATCGTCCGACTTGATTGGAGATCGGCTGCATATATTGAACATGAAGAAATGATGACCACCAGGGGGGGGTTTCTGTAGAAGCTGCAGCACAAGGATTATAATTGGGTCTATCCTGTGTAAAAGGCACTGTGAAACAACAAGGGTGGAACACACTATAGCAGATAAAAGTGTCAGTGCAAGGTTCAGGCTGTAGCAGTATCCCCCCCCCCTTCCCCTACAGAGACTCCATTCAACACTGCAGCCAGAAAGCATTCAATAGCTGAGAGGAGGAGAGGCAAGATGGCCGCCGCAGTGAGGGGCTGAAGCACCAGTGGAGTGAGTACCTGTGTGTCACCGTATTTGCAGGGGCTCCTCGGGTTGCTCTCCGGCCACTCTATCGTTTGCGGGGTCTGTGGAGGCTGCTTGCGGGAGGGAGCGCTGTTAGGAAGGTCCGTCTCGGCGTGCGCGTCACGGAGCCCGCCGTCCGGCCGCACCTGAAACTCCAGGCCCCAGCTTCCAGGGATCGACTAGGCCGCAATCCGGTACGGAGCACACGGCCAGGGCAGGGAGGCAGTCACCAGAGCACACTGGATCGGGGGGGAGCTGAATTGTCCACAATTTTAAGGTATAAAATACTGTTTTGCAGAGGAGCACTACCAGAGCACGTCCTCTTCTCAGGCCGCCAGGCCACGCCCCCCTTAATCACATTATTGACCTAGATGGAAAGGGATCCACAGGCCAGGAACCCACATGGTACTGTTTGTAACCCACTAGCATATGACTCAAAAACCAGATAAACTGATTTTTTTTGTGTTTTTTTTTGTATCTGGTTTGTGAGTCATATGCTAGTGGGTTACAAACAGCACCATGTGGGTTCCTGGCCTATGGAACCCCCAGAGGAGACCAGCAAGGTTCAACTGTTTTGCTACAGATACAAGTTGCTTTGTTCAAACTGCGGGAAGGATGTATTACAAATGTATGTTTTGTGCACAGCCACCAGACTGACACACACACACACACACACACACACACACACACACACACCATGCAATGCTGTGTTCAATATAAATACGTGTATATGCCTATGATACTAGCTTGTCTCTAATGAAGTTATTATTTCATTCATTTTTCAGAATATTTTTGTTTCTCTTTGCTTGCTTTTGGTTTAGTGTTCCTTCACGTTCTTGTTATACTTATAAGCAGGAGATTTCTGACATGCCAAGTAGTTTTAAATGGTGCTCGGCCTCAGGGCTGCCATCAGGGGAGTGCCCTGTGTACAGTTGTCCCGGGCCCAGCCACTCAGCGGCTATTCCCGGCGGCGACCACCGCCGATGACACTGACCGCGGCGCGGCTTTTGCCCCTTCGTGTCCCGCCGCCGATCACAGCAAGCTGCAGCTTGCTGTTCGGCTAAATAAAGTTTATTTTATTCAAATGTGATGCAGCGTGACGTCATGACGTTACGCCGCGTCGGGTGAAGAGGAGCCGCGGAGCTAGGGACAGGAGGCGGGCGGCAGCAGCAGATTGCGTGGGAGAGACAGAGAGAGCAGAGAGGACGGATTTGTAGGTATTTCTTTACACAGGTAAGTATGTATGTCTCTGTTGTCTGTGACTGTGTGTTTTATGAAAAGGGGTCCCGGAGCTTTGAGGACATGTGTACCTGGGGTCTGGGGGCATATCTGGCACTGGGGAGTGGGACATATCTGGCACTGGGGGCATATCTGGCACTAGGGGCATACCTGGCACTGGGGGCATATCTGGCACTGGGGGGCATATCTGGCAGGCACAGTGGGGGCATTTCTATATCTGGCACTGGGGGCATATCTGGCATGGGGGGCATATATGTATCTGGCACTGGGGGCATATCTGGCATGGGGGGCATATATGTATCTGGCACTGGGGGCATTTCTGGCACTGGGGGCATATATGTATCTAGCACTGGGGGCATTTCTGTATCTGGCACTGGGTGCATATCTGGCAGGCACAGTGGGGGCATTTCTGTATCTGGTACTGGGGGCATATCTGGCACTGGAATAGAAATATTGTTATTTTTTTTGAATATATATTTTTATTTTACTTTTTTGGGGGTAGGGGGGGGGGCTTCCTATTTTGTCAGTCCCGGATCCCACAATTTCTGGTGGCAGCCCTGCTCGGCCTATATGTTATACACTTGTGACGTTTACAGCGATTGGCAGGGGCGTTTTAAGAGGAGGTGTCCCGTGTGCACTTCCAGGTGAGCCCCCTCCTCTATACGTCGCAGTAGACTTTTGCATGCGCGGCGGTGATTTTCACCACGACTGCAGCTCCCGATGCTGGACTCCAGAAAGGTAAGTATTAAAAAATGTGTGTAGTGCGGGCCCCTCCTGGACCTAGGGGCCCCTGTGCACCGCATACATTGCTCCCATTATAGAAACGCCTATGGCGGTTGGTACTTTGTTAGCTGTAGAGCACTTTTACAATGAGTGGCGCAGCGGTAGGTCATGGTAGCCCATCATGGCTGATTTTCCAGTATACCTCTATGGGGTACAAGGGAATTAGCGCTGTTACTGCCCACAAAGTTCTTTCGCCCCAAATGTTCCAGCAGGCTCTTCATATCTATCACTTAGAATTGTGCAGCACCTCCCCCACATGCTCTGGGTGACATACACAGTACAGAACAACAGGGAAATGTCAGCGCAGTTTGTGATCTGTTTGCGTGCTGCTGCGGTGAGGGTGTATCGTGACTGGACAAATGGCATCATTGAGAATAACCAATGTGAAAACTGCGGAGCAACACATGCCATTGATGTAAGAGGTGAACGTCGACTACGAAGGTGCGTGAGAACCGACCGACACGCTACAGTGGAGCAGCTCACCGTCAAAATAAACCTGGGGACTACCAGACGTGTGTCTAGTACAACGGTTCGGCCCGTCTAGCTGCTGTCCGTGCCGCACATGGCGGTTACTATTAGCTGGTGGTCATAATAATGTGACTGACCCTGTACATGAGAACACTGGTAATTGCTGTGGAGCAGAGGACGTTTCATACTGTAACTATTGTATAAACAAAATGTTTCACCAAACTGAAAATGCATCTTTTAAGTATCTCTTTCCATATCTATATAATAGATAATTCATGAGAGACTAGTATATAGAATTGCTAGCATGATGGGTAAGAAGATCTCCCATGTCTTGTTAATCGGAAATGTTACATACAGTACAATGGGGCAGATGTATTAACCTGGAGAAGGCATAAGGAAGTGATAAACCAGTGATATGAGCAAGGTGATAAAGGCACCAGCCAATCAGATCCTAACTGTTAATTTACATATTGGAGCTGATTGGCTGGTGCCTTTATCACCTTGCACATATCACTGGTTTATCACTTCCTTATGCTTTCTCCAGGTTAATACATCTGCCCCAATATATTTTATGAATACACGTGCTTGATTACATTAAAAAGAGCTATTCAAGTGAGTGTATTGGGTAAACAGTGCTCTCTCTTATTAACAACCCTTCCCCCATATAATGTAACATCAACCACCTTTAAGCACTTAAATGAGGATTTGTTTCCCCACAAAAGCGCTCAGAATTTGTTGGGGGGTTTTATTACCGATTAAAGTTTAAAAAGTATTTTGCATACTATATAAAATATTTTATTTAAAATATATTCATATCTAGGGGGTGGTTTGCATCCCCCCGCCCCTCCTGCCCCGTGTCCGTAGTTCACCATTATAAAATATCTTCACACACACACACCCATTGGCAATAGACCCCCCCTCCCCCCCCCAAGTGGTTTAAAATCCTAATAATAGTACCCTCCGGCACCCCCTTAGTAGAAAAAAAAAAGTGTGTGCCCCCCCCCCCCCCCCACACCCATAAAAAGCCTCTTTTTTTGCACCCCACACTGTGATCAATGTATTATTTTATTATTAAAATTTTAACCCTACCACTCCTTCATCAGCATGTTACCTTATATTTCCCCTCCCTCACCCCCAATTGTTATTGTTCCCCTGCACACTCCCCCCCCCCCCCCCCCCCCTTTCTTTCCCTGATGATCAGTCCCCACTGCTGCAGCTGATCTTTGCACACTCACGCAGAGATCAGCCAAATTGTGCTGGGGGCGGATCTAAGTTCCCCTCCCCACACTGTGATCCCTAGCATATGCACTCCAGAATGCCGGCCACATGGCATACTGGGATGCGATTATGAAAGTGTTGTCTGCAGTCAGAGACCACCGCAACACTCCAGGGTATACAGGGAGCCAGAGGAGAGCAGAACAGATCTCCTAATCATCATGATGGGGGACACCACAGTCAGTGCATTGCATGTGATGCGACCTGGCCAGGTAACGTACTTCTGGCTCTGGTCGCATCACACGCAACAGTGCCAGGCAAGCGGTTAATATCAATTGTCCAAAAGTACAGTGCTTTGTTAGCATTCATTATTCTTTACCATGGTGCAAATTGATGTTCAGCATGTTGACACTGATGACATGTCGACATAGTGAGCAAAACAGTGGGTCCTGGCAGTGCAGTTATCACTAACCTACTG